>NW_028270159.1:93061216-93299871 GCF_037043375.1 Chiloscyllium plagiosum | reverse complement strand
CAGAGAGAGAGTGCAGTAGCCAGGAAAGATTTCCAACCGTCCAACTCTGCTGAGACCCCAGCAATACCTGGTGAAAGGTAAAACTAAGAATCCTGATTCAATGAGAGTTTGACCAACACTCCACATGACTAGGCCGCAGCTGGACCAGAAGGAATGCACTGTACATACTCCGTCTATGACACTGTAGGAGCCTCTTAAAAATGCCTAATCTCACCTAAGACGTTAAATGATGGTAAGATAAATGTCAAAGTTAAACATAAATATTGAAACGAAAGGATGCAGAAGCCCTGGTGATCAGACACAGACGGCCTTGAGACACCAGCTATTCCCATGCTGCCAAAATATAGTAGGGTCATCGAACTAGTGAATAGAAAGTATCATCATTCTGCCTCATCTCTAAATTTACAATTGGAGACGTGATATTAGCCCAATAGTTAGCGATGTCAACATCCCAACCAGACCAATTATTGTTATGACGTATGAGAGTTGTAGTGAAAAAGGTTTACTGGAACTATTTGTGACTGTGGTTGATGTTAGTCTCTATAGATCCTAACTGTGTCATGAGAGGGTTTCCTTCTTCTATTAGTAAGGGGCTTCATTCAAACTGTTATTCCATAGTATCAGCGGCAGCGTCATCCTAAAGACGATTGTGCTCAGCAGCTACAGGGAGAGGGAAAGGAAAAGAATCTTAGAACAATAGACTGAAATGTTCCAACAATGGCTCAGAATCTGAGAACATTAGTCTGGAATGTTACAACAACAGACAGGAGTTTATCTGATGGTCTTTATATCTTTCCCGGGATTGGTCATGGATAGAGTTGCGGATACGAGCCATATTGATGATTATTCAGGCAGGTTACTATCCCATCCTCGCTATTGTTGGTGATCCCGGTAAGCCTATCTCTTTCAACTTGATAAATGATGGTGAAGGTTATTACTATTTCTGTTATTTATATTTAACTATTGCATAATCTGCTATCTTCAGTTTCAGTCACAAACTCCACTTTATTTCCAACAATTTCAGACTACTCACTCATAAACGTCTAAGAAGGAACAAGACTGTTCCGACCCTTCCGTTTTCCTTTTGCCCAGAACGGTTTTAAGTCTCGATATTCTCTCTGCCATCAAACCTCGATAATATCCCCAGTCTCAACCTCTGCCTCAATACTGTTGTTGAATTAGCCATCATCTTACGCCTTGTTGACATCTGATTTTATGGCTCCACTTCTTTTCTGACCACTGTTGTAGTTACAAATATTTTGACCACAAACTTATTCTTGTCACTCTACCTATTTCATAATTGGGACCTCTTTTCAGAGTAAAAATGTCAGTGGCCGTGTAATTCAAAGACACAAGTTATGACTTTAAATGCATGTTTCAAATCCTTCCACAGCCGATGACAGAAGTTAAATTCGAGTGGCAACACTTGGAATGAAAACTCATTTTGCAAACGACAACCATAAACCATTAGGATTTATTTTATTATTTCACTGATAGCCTTTTGTAAAAAAAACTGAGTGCGACAAAAATGATTGGCTCCATATTGTCTTGACAAATGGTCTCTCGCAGTCAACGGCAATTAGTGACGGATGACAAATACTGTCCTTACCAGTGATGCTGACATCCTGTGCAACAACAGCATTAAAGGTGAAATAAACCAATGAACTGTGGGTGATGGAGATCCGAAATGAAATTCTCCAGCGTCTGAAAATGTTGGAGAATCTCGGCAAGTATGGCAGCCGCTGTAAAGAGAAAAACAGATAAAGTTTAGAACCTAGTGACCTTATATCACAACTGAAACCAACTGGGAAATAATATTAATGGTTGTATGAGTGAGGGAGACATTAGTTGAGTGGATGTAGAAATTTCCAGCGAGAAAGAGAGAGAGAGAGAAATGAAAAGCAAATATAGAGACTGCTAATAATGAACCAGAAGGAAAATAAAGTTGGTGTTCCCCTTTTCCCATATTCATGAATATCATATCAAGTTAGATGTGTCTCTGTTTACATTGAGTTATATTCCCTCTATCTTTCTCCTCTGAGTGTGATGATCAACTCCATAGGCAATACTGGTGCTGTCCTTATAGTTGCTCAGATACAAAGAAACGAAATGTTACATTGTCAACTGATTTTTTGAAGAATGGAACTGTAACTGTCGGACTGTGCAGAGATGTAACTGTTTTTTCTGCTAAGAACAGAAACATTTTCAACACTGAATGGGTGCACCGTTTGTGTCGAGATTTGACTTCTCCTGTCATTACAGAATAAAGGGAGTTTCTGTGTACACTTTTCTCGGGTATGTATTATCAGTTGCCGCGTCCATTCAGAGCGACCCAAGAGTCTGGTGACCTCACTCTGGAAGAGATATAAGCACTGCATTTACAGAGTGTTCTGGGTCCATGGTAAACAAATGGAGTCCAGGTTACACAGAAGGGAAACTCCGTACACAGGGAGGACAGGGCATTGCATGACCCTCTCTGGGATTTCCAGGAACATTTGTCAAAACTGGGCCCATTCCAATTGTAAATTGTGAAACCAGAGTCTTTCAAAAATGAGGTGGTCACTGAGCTGTTTCCCCTTCTTCAATATAGCCTGTAAACTCACAGCAGGGATAGGACTGTGCTGACACTCGCCAGGAAGTGAACTGGATTGATTCTGGAACTTTCCAGGTAAGAGAGCGAGACATATACATCACCATGAAGTGTATTGGATTCATTCTCGAACTTTCCAGGAGGAGTGAGTGACATACCTGGAGCGCAGTCCTCCTATATAACACGAGCTGACAGAAGCTATCTGCCTGCCGAGAGGAATATATTGGTTCTTTCTCCACGGAGGAAGAAACTAACTTCCAGAAATACTAGTGATCAGGAGCCCTGGTGAAAATTAGGGGATGCACGAAATTAGAATTAATGAAGAGTATGTCTTTTAAATCTATTCGCATTGAAGCTTGGTATGTTGCTAGATCTGATGAGCTACATTCCAGAGTATTGAGAAGGTGGCAACAGAGCTACTGAAAGAATTACTGATCATTCTTCAAAGCTGGTTAGATTCTGGAGGGATCCTGCAGACTGGAAAGCGGCTATGGTTCCCCTAAATATCCAAAACAGAACGGAGAGGGAAAACAGAAAACTAAATAGGTAGATGTCAGCTGTGAGAGAAAAACAAACATTATAACCTTAAAAATGAATGTGACAACTAGACACTTGGAAAATAATGATATGATTACATTCAGCCGAGATTCAGGAAAGATAAATGTTCTTTGATAAGCCTGCTGTAGTTGTGGAGATTTTCCGTTGTGACATTGACAATTGACGACCAGTGGGAGTGGAGTTTTTGAAATTTCAGAAAAAGTTTGATGCAGTTGAATACTGGTGAGTGAGTAATGTTAGAGTCCTTTGGTAGGTAGGGTTGGAACACACAGAATGAATCAAAAAATGGATAATGGACAAAATGAAGATAATAGTGTTTTTATCTGGGTAGAAGGCTTGTGGGGAATCAGAAGAATCAATGCTTGGGCAATAGCTATTCGTAAGATATAACATGATTAAGATGGGAACAACAAATGTAATGTTTCACATTTAAGTTTATGAAATGGTGAGAGTTTGGAAAGTGGTGTTGTTGAAAAGGACTTGGATGTCCTTGGCTATAAGTCACTAACAAAATTCGGATGGGACAGAAGTAATTATAACTGAAAATGATATCTTTCATGCAAAATAAATGAAGTACCATAGTAAATATACCTTACTCAATGGTAGTGTTTTGTTGAAAGAGTATTTGGGGCATTTTATACAGACTGAGTCTGTTTATAAAAATTATCTCCACGTCACCGAGACAGTGCTAAGGAGTTTCAACACATTGAACCCTGGCATGATGGTCTATCAGGAGAGAATTTAGTGAGTATGTGTTTAACTTGTAACACTGTGAGAGACTACGAAGTTGAAACTTAATGGTTATGGACGGACACTCATTGTGTCCAAAAAAAGGTTGATAAGGTGGGAAATTCCATACTTTCCATAGGATGCTAGATTCCTAATAATTTACGTGCCCGTGCAGAGACCTTATTTCTATTAACAGAGAGATACAGCCTCTGAATGAACTCTGAACACTATAATACATAGTTACTGTGTGACCCTCCACTCAACGTTGTATTGTTCATAATCCTGTCAGCATCCACAATACTTTCATTCTGAAACAGTTAGCTATTCTCCAACAGCTTCTGACTTTCAGATAGGATGTAGGTCTGCTCTCTCAGCGATGGAAGATGCCTTTGAAACTGGTTTAAAATATCGTTTCAGTCCCACTACCAGGAAGCCATGCTAACATAACACGGATGTTCAAAGTTTGGGAGAAGATTAGTAGCTCGGGTGCTCGTTGCTGTGGTTCTGTTCGCCGAGCGAGGAATTTGTCTTGCAAACGTTTCGTCCCCTATCTTGGTGACATCCTCAGTGCTTGGGAGCCTCCTGTGAAGCGCTTCTGTGATGTTTCCTCCGGCATTTATAGTTGCCTGTCTCTGCCACTTCCAGTTGTCTGTTCCAGCTGATGGACCACACAGCAGAAGCATTTCTGCACTGACAACCAGACTACTGTGACCACTAGGACTCATAACAGCACACAAACCAACAGCCATTCTCAGACAACAGCTCACCAGAACGAAGGACCCGATACCCAACATGAGCAAAACCAATGTAGTGTACAAAATCCCATGCAAGGACTGCACAAAACACTACATAGGACAAACAGGAAGACAGCTAACGATCCGTATCCATGAACACCAGCTAGCCACGAAACGACACGACCAGCTATCCTTAGTAGCCACACACGCAGATGACAAACAACACGAATTCGACTAGGACAACACTACCATTATAGGGCAAGCCAAACAGAGAACAGCCAGGGAATTCCTAGAGGCATGGCACTCATCCGCAGACTCTATCAACAACCCATCGACCTGGACGCAATATACCGGCCACTACAGCGGACAGCTGGAACTGACAACCGGAAGCAGCAGAGACAGGCCACTATAAATGCCGGAGGAACCATCACAGAAGCGCTTCAGAGGAGGCTCGCAAGCACTGAGGATGTCACCTAGACAGGGAACGAAATGTTTGCAAGACAAATTCCCAGCTCGGCGAACAGAACCACAACAATCACACGGATGTAATATGAATAAAGAAGCCACGAGGAATACCATGGAACAGTCCGTCTGTACAGCCCCTGCTCCATTTTGTTCGTTATGTTGGAGCATCTCTGACACCTTCCTCTTCCTGCATTAGTGACTTGACAAGCTGAATGACCTCTTCCTGTTCCTTTATAATTGACTCCACGTGTGAAATGGTCACTTACTGATCTCGTGTTAGCGACGTGTGGGAGTGAGCAGACTCCTTTCTTCCTGTGCAACAGCAGGGGGTACTGAATGGGCTGTCCCTCCTCTTGACAGTAGTTTTGATGGGCTGAATGAATTTCCTATATTCCTGTGAAGCCCGATTGAGGTACTGAGTGACCTCCTCCATTTACTGTGGAAATGTGCAACGCTGTTTCATGAATGTTACCGACAGTTTAACAGCACAGGCTTGAATGTTGTCTCAGTCTTGTTGCACATGGACATAGACTACATCAGGAGGTCAGGGATGACGAATCTTTCTGAATATCGTGTAACATTCAGTAAATATCCCCACTTCTGATTGATGTGGACTCAATGGGATGAATGGCCTGCTTCCACACAGCAAGGATTGCTTGCTGCCAAACTGTGTTTGCCTGGGCTGAGGTAACTACCCTGAGGATTTCCTGCAGAGATGTTGCACGGCTGAGATGATAAACATGTTCCATTGTGTTGTGAATTACTCCAAACACTGGAGAGTTTGCAATGGATTCTGATGAAGTGCAATTTTACTCAGGATTCTTGATATCATCTTCAATTAAATATTGCCTTGACATAAGGGCCAGTCACTCTTTGGTAGGCCCTTGCATTCTATCGCTCATATTGATAGATCATGGTGCAGGAGCAGGCAGTGATTTCTTCAAACAGAGGGTAGTGAATGTCAAGAATTCTCTATTCCAGAGAGTCAGGGGAGCTATAGCAGTAAGTGGCCTCCAACTGTTCCTGTCTTGTAGGTTGGATGGTCTGAATGGAACATCAGAACAGGAGCAGGGTTAGATCGTTACACACTATGAATCTTCTTCACCAGGCACTAAGATTGTGGCTGATCAGGTTATGGTCTCAGCCCCACTTTCCTGTCTGTATCCCATTATCTGTGATTCACTTCTGCATAAAATATTTAACTAACTCATCTTTGGATAAAGGTGAATAAAGAGGCACCACATACCTCTGGAGAAGTGACTTCTCGCTCAAAAAGTCCTTTAAGAATTTCTCCTCATCTCTCTTACAATGTCATAAAGCACGGAGAACTGTCCACGTATCTCAGACATCCCAATCTGATCGAGTCCCATTTGTCAGCATTAAGCCCATATTCCTCTAAATCCTTCCTATTAATATGCCTATCCAGATGCCTATTAAATGTTGTAGCTGTACCAGCCTCCATCACCATCTCTAAGAGCTCATTTCATACACACACCACAATCTTCATGAAAATATTGTCCCTTTACTATCTTTCTCCTCTCACCTTTAGCTTTTGTCGGATAGTTTTGAACTCCCCTATCCTGGAAAAAAGGCTTGGCTACTCAGATGATCTATTTCCTTCATGATTTTATAAACCTCCATAATGTCACGTCTCAGCCTCCGATGCTCCAGAGTAAAAAAGCCCCAGTCTGTCCAACCTCTCCTTATAGCTCATCACTCCATGTCCGGCAATATCCTTGTAAATCTTTTCTGCACCCTCTATAGTTTAACAGCATCCTACCTGTAGCAGAGCGAACTGAATTAAACACAGTATTCTAGATCTGGACTCACCGACATCCTGTCCAGTTGCAACATGAGCTCCCAACTCGCATACTCAATGTACTGATCAATAAATGCAAGCATATCAAACACCACCTTCACCACCCTGTCATTCTGTGACACAATTTTCATGGATCTATGAGCCTGCACACTTTTTGTTCAACAATACTCCCCAGGACCTCACCATTAATTGTATATGTCCTGCCCTGTTTTACCTTACCAAAATGCAACACTTCACATTTACCTAAATTTAACTTCATCTGTCATTCCTTGGTACATTGGCCCATCTGATCGAGGTCCCATTGTACACTGACGTAAACATTGCTGGCCACTGCACCTCCAATTTTAATGTCATCTGTAAACATAATAAACAGGTGAGTATTCACATTCAAATAATGTATACAATTAATGAAAAGCAGTGCTCCTTTTGGCACATAACTGGTCATAGGCCTCTAGTCTGAAAAGCTGTCGTCTACCACACTCTGTCTCCTACCTTCACTCTAATTTTGTAGTCCTTTGGCTATCATATCTTGGTTCTATTTATGACCTAGGGGAGAAAGTGAGGTCTGCAGATGCTGGAGATCAGAGCTGGAAATGTGTTGCTGGAAAAGCGCAGCAGGTCAGGCAGCATCCAGGGAACAGGAGAATCGACGTTTCGGGCATAAGCCCTTCTTCAGATTCCTGAAGAAGGGCTTATGCCCGAAACGTCGATTCTCCTGTTCCCTGGATGCTGCCTGACCTGCTGCGCTTTTCCAGCAACACATTTCCAGCTCTATTTATGACCTAACCCTACTAACTTGTCTGCCATACGGAATCCTGTCGAATGCCTTGCTGAAGTCCAGATGGACGGCGTCTACCACACTGCCATCACCAATCTTCTTTATCATCTCTTCAGAAAATGCAATCAACTTTGTTAGAAATGATTTCCCACGCACAAAGCCATGTTGACTATCCTTCATCAGGTGTTACATTTGCAAATACATATAAATCCTGCCCCTCTCAATGCTCTCCAACAACATGGCCACCAATGTCGGCAGGCTCATTGATCGATAGTTCAGGACATTATTCCCCATTCCTCGTCCCACACTTCCGCTGCTCGCTGCAAATGATAATCTAACCGGGTTGGTGATATGATCAATAATATAGGTCTCAGAGTGTGTGAGGATGAGGAACAAGTCAGGCAGGATTCTTTAATCTGCTAAAATTTACGAATTTATGACCGAAACAAAGTTGCTCATACTACGATGGAAAGATGAATGACAAACGGTTTGAATATTGTAAATCTGTATGTCGATGTTTCCCTCTCTAAAAATACTGACACATGCACAGGTTTGATGACAAACTGAAAAATATAATCTCTGCAGAACGTCAACTTGGAAGAACTGAGCCCAAATATTAATCGAACTCATGACGAAAGGAAACATGAGGGATTGTTCCAAATATCATTCAGTTTATATAGCTATTCTGCTCTTACATACTACTGGCAATGGGATTACTTCTTGGAACAGTGGATTTAGCTGAATTCCCTTTACTTCAGGTAGTGTGCCGATTCCAGTGAATCCTCGGAGAAACCCTGCATGAGTGGTAAAGATGACTGTGAAGTTTTCAGCTCACACACATTGCTGGGAAGAGGAACACAGAGAGAGGGAGCAACAGGCTGTTCCTTCTCAGGAAGGTTACATTTTCTCCCTCCCTGTGCTGAATCACATAATAACGTTATCCTACCCCAAACTGGACGAAATGAGATCAATTTGAACAGTGACTCAACTGTTGACTCCGTCGCATTCCCTACTCCATGTAGGTACATCGCTATTGCAGTTGGATACCCAACCATTTATTTCGGAACAAATAGCACCACTAGATTGAATATGTGCTTATATGTTCCACTTTCCTTTTATAATACAACTTGTGATATCTTCACAATATCTGCATTTCAATGAATGCATCTTATTCTTAAATTTGCTCCAGGTCTTATTCTCCCATAGAAGATAAAATATCCATCAGGTATTCACCAGCTCAGAATCTTATATGGTAACTTAGCACATTTCTCATTCTCAGACCGAAACTTCGAATCGTACACACATAATGCCTTTATTGCAAGAACAAGTAAAGAGAAACATCTTTGAGATATTTAAAAAGCAATTTGTTTTTCACTTCAGTGGAATTACAACCACACACAGTACATCAGATGCCGTCTCAAATCGGCCTGCACAGATGCAGTAAAACATCCTTAAGATCAGACGCAATACTCGTTATCAAGAAAAAAAGTATCACTTCATTTATTTTCTATATTCACGTGCTGCATCTACAGACTAACGTGATGTGATTTATGGATCAGGACAGGCTAATCCCTTTGCACCACCGAGTTCTGCATTCTGCCTCCAGTTATATATTTTACTGTTGTTTTATGCTTCGTCCAAAACACAAACTTCCCATCACCCACCTTGTACATTTTTTTTGCTGAAGGTTTGCTCACGACACTCCCCTGTCTGTATCCCATTGCAGACACTCTGTCTCCACTTGGCATCTTATTGAATGACTATCCTGGTGTGAGGGAAAATTGAGCACCAATCCATTTAGCCATGTCATCCAAATCATTATTCTAGATTGTAAACTGTTGATAAACTCACACTGATCCCCGAGGAATTTCACGAGTGACAGCTTTCCAACCTGAAAATAAATAATTATCTAAATTCTGTATTTCCTCGTAGCTGATCAGGACTCCCTGTTCCTGTGTACCTGCCCAGAAAGGTTGCATGGCCTCCTGCTATGCTGTGTAGCTGGTTGCCGATTTGTTTCTGAACTCAGTGATCCTCCTTCCGGCAATTTGTTTTCAGATAATCAGGTGGAGTTCCTACTCTAAATGTTCCTAATCCCTGAGAATTTAAAAGATGAGCACAGAATATAGACTAACATTTGGGGGGATCGCTACCCGGTCGGAAATGTGGTCTTTCAGATGCAGCAATATAGCCATTCTGCAATATCGGGCACGTGCTCAATTTTCACCAGACAGACACTGAGGAGGGGGGGAGCTTTCCTACAGCCTGACTAACATGTGTCCCCTTAACAACACAACTCATGATCCTCATCATTAAATTCATTGTTGGTTGTTGCTGCTGTGTTGAATAATTGCAGCAGTCACTTCACATTAAAATAAACGATTCTCTTTGAGAGGTGACCATATAGTGGTTTATAAAATCACGGGGTCACTGATAGGGCAAATAGGCAAGGTTATTTCACTTGGGGAAGGGAGTCCAGAACTACAGGACATAGTTTTAAGGTGAGAGGAGCAAGATATGTAAGGGATGTAAGGGGCAACTTGTTCACACAGTGTCTGGTGCGTGTGTGGAATGAGCTGCCAGAGGAAATGTTGGAGGCTGGTAAAATTACGCCATTTAAAAGTCAACCAGATGTATTTATGGCAAGGAATGATTCAGAGGGATATGGACGAAATGATGACAAATGAAGACATCTGGTTGGCATGGATGAGTTGGACCAAAGGGTCTGTTTCCTTGATGTATATCTCTATTGCACTGTGACCGAATACTTCATTCTATTCCCGGCTATCTCCTTAGAGGGACGAAATGGTGTTCCTCCTACATTATTGCAGTGATACTGACTGGCTGAATGGGGTCTTCCTCTCCCTCTGTCACAGCCTCAACGGGTGAAGTGAGAGAACAATATGGGATAGGAGCTCCAGACAGATGCGCAGTTTATACAGATCATGGCTGGTCTGTTTGCGGCTGAAAACTCCTTTCCTGTCTATTTCCTATAAAGACTGACTCCCCTGTCCAACAAAAGTCAGTAAAGGTGAGCCGGTAATATCTTGAATGACCCCCCAGTACTTTTCGTCTTTTACATAACTGGTTTGGATGTTAGCATATGAAGTATAGTTAATAGGTTTACAGATGACATCCAAATTGGAGATGTAGTGGACAACGAAGAATATTATCTCAGATAACAATGAGATTTTGATCAGTTGGGCCAATGGTCTGAGAAGTGGCAGTGGAGTTTAATTTCGATAAATGTAGGGTGCTGCATTTTGGGAAAGAAAACCTTGGCAGGACTCATACACTTAATGGTAAAGTCCTCTGGAGTGTTGCTGAACAAAGAGACATTGGAGTGCAGATTCATAGCTCCTTGAAAGTGAAGTCGCAAGGAGATAGGATAGTGAAGAAGGCGTTTGGTTATGCTTTCCCTTATTGGTCAGAGTACTGAGTACCGGAGTTGGGAGGTCATGTTGCAGCTGCACAGGACATTGGTTAGGCCATTGCTGGAATATTGCGTGCAATCCTGTCTCCTTCCTATCGAAAAAGATGTTTTGAAACTTGAAAGGGTTTACAAGTATGTTGCCAGGGTTGGAGGATTAGAGCTATAAGGAGAGGTTAATTATGCTAGGGCTGATCTTCCCGGAGCATCGGAGGCTGAGGGGTGACCTTATGAAGGTTTACAAAATCATGAGGGGCATAGATAGGATAAATAGAGAAAGTCTTTTCCAGTGCAGTAGGGCATAGAGAAGAAAAACGTAAGAGAGGCATAAACGACAATTTTTACCACACAGAGGGCGGTACTTGTATGGAATGAGCTGCCAGAGGAAGTGATGGAGGCTGGTATCATCGCAACATTTAAGAGGCATCTGAATGGCTATATGAATAGCAGGGGTTTGGAGGGATATAAGCTGAAAGGTGGGACTATTGGGTTGGGATATCTGGTCGGCATGGATGAGTTGGACCGAAGGGTCTGTTTCCATGATGTACATCTCTATGACTCTATGGCACAGTCTTCACAGTTTCCTGGGGTTGTGAATACCACAGACAGCCTAAGAAGATAGGAACATCCTAATCTCAATCTTAAATGGTAGAACATCTAAATTTAAAAGTGTATGAACCTCACAGTCAGCTTCTCTTTATTTAAAAAATGAAGGCACAGCCAATAGGAAATACATAGCCCATTCAGCCCCTCAAACCTATCCCATATTCCCATTTACTCTGTTCAGTAAAGTTTTAATATGACCCAGTCTCCACTGCTCTTTTGGGTTGACATTTCATGCAGCGTAAACCATACAGCATATGACATTGATGCAGAACCATAGTATTTGGTCCATCGAGCCTGATCTGCTGTTCGATCATGGCTGACATGTGTCTCAACAAAATTCTCCCACATTTTCACTGTAACCTTTGCTCTGCTTATCTGTCAGAATATATCTATCCCTGTTTTAAACACAGAACTATGTCTGTGTCTCTGTATGTTTGTATGTGTGTGTGTTTTGGGTTATTGGCAGGAGGCAAAGGGTGGTGGAGAAGGGTTGTCTTTGGGACTGGAGGCCAGTGAAGAGCGGCGTTCCACAGGGATTGGTGCAGGATCCATCTTTGGTGTCATTTGTAGCAATGATTTAGATGAGAAGTATAGAAGGCATGGTGAGCAAGATTACAGCTGACACCAAGATTAGTTATATAGTGAAAGGTGAAGAAGGTTACATACGATTATAAAGAGAACTTGACAAATTAGATCGATGATTCCAAGAGTTGCGCAGCTCAGAAACAGACCCTTTGGTCCAACTCTTTCGTGACACCTAGATGGCTTAAATTAACTTAATTTCATTTTCCACCATTTGTTCCATGTCCCTCTAAACCTTTCCAATTCATCTCCCCATCTAGATGACTTTTAAATGTTGTAATTGTAACAGCCTCCACCGCTACGTATGGCAGCTCACTGCATACACACACCACCCTCTGTGTGAAAATAGTCCTCTTAAGTTCCTTTTAAATCTTGTCCATCTCACCTTAAATCTATGTCTTCTAGTTTCTGACTTCCCATTCACTGGGGTAAAGACCCTGACTATTCAACCTATCCATGCTCTTCATGATTTTATAAACCTCTAGAATGTGCAAATGTGACTTCAATCAACACGAATGGCTGTGTTTTCTGTCAACCTGGGCTTAAATTCTGAAATTCAATGCTGACACCTCTTCATTCTCTAACACATCACAACTCTAAAATAATTTAATTAACTTGTTCAGCCACATTATGAAACACTTCTGTGGGATTTGAATCTCGACTTTTGGGCTCAGAGGTAGGGACACTACCACCACTTGGCAATATTCCCTAAAGTTGCAACATCATTCATCTTTGTGCTTATTCATCAGCCTGTTTTGAAATACTGTGACATACCTTCGTGACAGACGGGACTTTAATCCAAAACTTCTGGTCCAGAGTGAGAGACATTACCACGTGAGTTCAGGTTTTGCAATATAACCCAGAGCTCTGGCTCAGAGGCACGGGCGTTACCCACTACACATGACTTCAACCATTCCCAGATTATGGGTCACATTTTAAATATCAGCTTTCAGCTCGGTGTGGAGTAATTAAAATTTGGTTCACTTTACTGAATTATACAGTTGAAAGAATTACATTTTTCAACAGATGAAAGGTACTCACCTCAAATAAACGATATTGAGTCATGTGCTCTGCCTTCATGATAAACTATGAAGATCTTTAATTGTTTGGAAATGATTTCCACCTTAAGTGGCTATTATCTTTCCCGCGTGTAACATGTGACTGCCCTTTTCATAAAACCACGAAATGATTTGAGGCAGCAGATTACTTTCCAGCCTTTCTTCCCCAGTACGAGAACTCATTCAGCTGAAGAGTCGCAGATGGAGGTTAACTTCAATAAATGCAAGGTATCACAATTTGATAAAACAAACAGGGAGAGGACATACACAATAAATGTTAGGCCACTGGAATCATTGGAGAGCAGAGGGATCTATGGTTCTCGTATATTTCTTTTAAGTTTGCATCATGTGTAGGCAGGGTGGGTATTTAGGAGTTTGGATTGATGGCCTTCATTGCTCAGACCTTTGAGTACAGGAGCTGGAAAATCATCTTCAGGTTGTGCAGGACATTTGTGAGATCTCTCCTGGAGTACTGTGTGCAGTTCAGGTCACCCAGTCACATTGACGATATTATTAAACTGGAGATGGTTCAGAAAAGATTACCGGATTTTCACTGGGAATGGAGTGTTTAGGTTATAAGAACAGACTCGATGGACTGGGACCTTATTTACTAAAGTTTTGGAGGTTAAGACCTTTTCAACCTTATAGAGGTTTATAAAACAATGACGGGTATAGATAATGTTGAATGGCAGATGTCCTTTCCTTAGGGTGTTGGATTTCAGGACTGTGGGTAATTTTAAGATGACAGGAGAACGTTTTACACAAGACATAGTGTCATAGAACTGTTCAGCATGGAAACAGACCCTTCTATCCGACTCGTCCAGACTGACTAGGTGTCCTACATTAATGTGGGTCCATTTGCCTGCATTTGGCCCATATCCACCGAACCACTTCCTATTCATGTGCCCATCCAGATGCCTTTTAAATGTTGTACTTGTCCCCCCCACCCACAACTTCCTCTAGCAGCTCGTTACATATAAAGCACCCTCTCTTTGAAAACGCTGCCCCTTAGATCCCTCTATAAGTCTTTCCCCTCTGAACTTCAACCTATGTCCTCTAGTTTTGGAATGTGCTACCCAGGGGAAAAGACTTTGGATATTGACACTATCCGTTCCACTTGTTAGTATATCAACCTTTATGATCACTTTTCAACCGCTGATGCTCCAGGAAAAATAACACTGACAGATCCAGCCTCTCAATAAATCTCAAAACATCCAACCCTGGTAATATCTTTGTAAATCTTTTCAGAATGCTATCAGGTCTCACACATCCTTCCTTAAGAAATTTAACAATTATTCTTCACATCCTTCTCTCAAAACTCCTTCTTTTGGTTTATATATAAAATTGCTCTTTTCTTGATATACTGTGATTAGAAGTGAGAAATGTAACGACAAAGACATGTGGGAGGAGCTGTCCAGAGTTAATTGGTAGGGGAGCTGAGCAGGAAAGGCCATGAAGCAGCAATGGCAGGAGTTTCTGGGGATAATTCGGAGGATATCAGAAATTCATCCTAAAGAAGATGAAACATACTCATGGGAGGACAAGGCAGCAATGATGAATAAGGCATCAAACCAAATGAGGAAACATACAATTTGGTGATGATGGTTCAGAGAATTCATTGGCTCTGAAACTACATAAGTCTGGAATCACTGACACTACAGAGCTCTTAATCATGGTCAGGGAGAGAAACAGAGGGAAAGACTTTCATTTTTAACACAGAAGATGTTATTACTCAAGGAAAAAAAAAACGTTTTAGATTAATTAAACAATTGAATTAAAATTAGTTAATTGGTTTTGCAGAATGTGTGAGATTGGAAGTATGACCCAGGGACCGAGCATCAGCAGAATGAGAGTTTGAAAATGGAAGTAGGTCCACATTAGAAACCAGAGAAAGTCACTGAGTACAGGGCTGATGGGTGAATGGGTCTCGATGTGAACTAAGGGACAGACAGCAGAATTGCATTGCAGATATTGCAGCTCAAAACTGCATATTTATGTCGTGGTATAGACCACAACAGCAGGAGAAGCAGAACAGCATTCAACCACAATCTGTAACATTTTTGCCCTGGATAATCTCGTTAGTCTGCCATTACAATCAACACGATCTATGGCTCAGTAATGACTGTGGGTGAACATGTCAGGGTCAGAACCATGTGAACCTAAACATGATGCCAACACATTAAAGCTACCTCAGTTGATCAACAGATCTGATTGAAGCTCTGCAGTCCTGCCACATTCGGTCATAAATGATGAGGGACCATAAAACAAATGACTGGAGGAGAGGATTCCATAAATATCCCCATACTACATAACAGAAATGCCCTGTACACCAGTGTAAAACACAAGAATTTAGTATCAGCCAGAAGTGTGGAGATGATAATCCACCTCTCTCTCGTCATGATGTCCACAGGATCACAAATGCCAGTCTTCAACCAAGACGTTTCGCTGCACGAGACATGAAGAAACAGCTGAACACAATTGATACGTCACAGACAATGGGTCCTGACAACATTCCTGCAATAGGACAGAAGACTTGTGCTGCACAACAAGCCGTGTCCCTGGGGAAGCTGTTTCATCCAGCTCCAAATCTGAAACCTACCTGGCAATGTGGAAAATTACTCAGTTATGCCCGGTCCCCTAAAAGGCGAATAATTACCATCTGATCAATCACCACCCCCTCAGTACCATCACGATAGTCACATTGGTGGGAGATACTTTTGACAGAGCTGTCAAGCAGCACATAAATAATCTGTTCAGTGTGGTTTCTGATCGGTCCCCATGTGGAGATGGTACTGTTGTGGAAATGCCACTGGATTACTAATTCAGACCAGGCCACTGCTCTGACAGCTGGTGGAAGTTAAAAACAATTGATAAAATATTAAAATGCACAGTGACCTTGATGCCAATGGCGATTGTAAACACCAATTTCCTTCCCCAATGTACGTTCAGGAAGTGAATCTCCTGTACTTTCTTGGTCTGACCTAAAAGTGACTCCAGACACACAGACATGTGATAAACTCTTCAATTGTCTCTGAATCGGCCAAGCAAGACATTCTATTGTATTAAACTGTTTCGAGGTATTAAAGGATATACCTGGACAGAACACCCAAATCCAGTCTCGGTATCAGAAAAAGGAACAGGAAACACAGTCCTGTTGATCCTGCAGAGACCTCCTTCCTAACATCTGAGTGCTTGTGAGAACACTTACAGAGCTTTCCCACAGACTGCACAGAAACAGCGGGAAAGGACACATTGAGCGTTCCTCATTGTTGTTCATTTTCAAACATCTCCACAATGCACTTATCCCAAACAATGAATATATGCGTTAGTATGATTAACCTTGGGAAGCCATAAAGTAAAAAGTGCAGTGGTTCCTTTGGTCCATCAAGCTTGCCACCCAATTCAATATAATGATGGATGGCCCTTTAATTCCACACCGTACTCCTGCTTTTCCACCATCTCTTTACTGTCTCTAAATCCTTATTTGTATTCAGTATCTTGGTTTCCAGGTTCAAGTGCATTCTTCGGGTTCACCAGTCTCTGAGTGCAGAGATTTATTATCATCTCAATGCAGAGTGGCCTGCCTGTACCTAATAGTGTGGTCCCTTGTATTAGTCACGAGAGCCTGGAGAATTATCATCCCTGCTTCCAATCTGTCTCGCTCTGTCACAGTGTTATATATCTCACTGAGATCACCACTCATTTTCCTAAAGCCCGTGGAATACAAGCCCAGTCGCCCCAAACTCTGCTCCCACAACAAGACTGTCATCCCAGAGATGAATCTGGTCATCCTTCGCTGCTCTCCCTTAATGTCAGGTTTGCTCTTTATTAGATACAGAGACCAAAACTTCAGACAATACTGCCCAATGTTCGAGATGGAGTTTCACCAAGGCCCTGTACAGGTGCAGTAAGACACTTTTACTCCTGGATTCAGTACATCGTTGATATTCCTAACTGCTTTCTGTTCCAGCAATATGGCTTTTAATGAATGGTGTTCAGGGAGATCCAGATCCTTTACAATGTCACAGCTCCCCACTGGATTGATCTATATACACTGGTCAGCGTGCCAATATTGACTTCTGGATTCAGAACTAACTGTGCTGCAGGGATCTTGGAGGGATGCGCAGAAGGAAACAAAAAAGGGGCCATACGTCCCTTTGTAGATCAACATGGTTCAAATAATCCCTTTTCAAACGGTAGGCTGCGAATCTCTTCTTTCCACCAAAGGGCACACCGTCACCTCTACCCACATTGCTCTCCATCTGCTACGTATTTGCCCATTCACTTCACTTGTCTTAGTCACCTTGAAGCTTTTTTACAAACTCCTTACCCACTCACAATCCAAAATCCTTTAGTTCTGTCAGCATGTTGATATCTATTGTATTTGATTCCCGCAAATGTTTAATGGGTATTGTGAACACCTGGGGCCTGAGCACCGATCCCTGTGATATCTCAGCAACCTTCCTCTGTGAAAAAATTTGCTTTTCAATCCATTTATGTCGTGAATCTGGGTGTGACTGGCTGGGCCAGCATTTATTGGCTGTCCCTTGTTGCCCTTGAGAAGGTCGCGGTGAGCTGCCTTGTTGAACTGCTGCAGCCCAATGTGGATTCAGCAATGGCACCACCATTGAATGTCAAAGGGCACTGATTAGATTGTATTTTAGTGGTGATGGTCACGGTCTGGCTTTTGTGTGTCGTGAATATTACTTGCCACTTGTCAGCCTGGATACTGTCCAGATCTTGTTGCATTTGGACATGGACTGCTTCAGTATCTGGGGAGCCACAAATGTTGCTGAACATTGTGCAATCATTGGCGAACATCCCCACTTCTGACCTTATAATAGAGGGCAGGTCATTGATGAAGCAGCCCTGAAGATGTTTGGGACTAGGCCACTGTCCGAGGGACTCCTACAGACTTGTCCTGGAGCTGAGTTGACTCACTTTTTTCAATCATCCTACGTGTCACGTATGATTCTAACCCGCGGGGAGATTTTACCTGATATCCATTGATTCCAGTTTTGCTAAAACCCCTCGATGCAACACTTGGTCGGAGGCAATCTTGTTTTTAAGGGCTGTCACTCTCATTCCACCTCTGGAATTCAACTCTTTTGTTCATGTTTGAACCAAGGTAATGAGGTCAGGAGCTGAGTGACCCTGGTGGAGCCCAAACTGGGCGTCGTTGACCAGGTTATTCCTGAGCAGGTCCTGCTTGAAAGCACAGACTCCTTCCATCACGTTACTGATGATCGAGAGTAGACTGATGGGGTGGTAATTGGCCGAATTGGATTTGTCCTGCTTTTATGTATAGGAGGTACTTGGGTAGTTTTCCACTTAACCACTGTGGGCGGCACGGTGGCACAATGGTTAGCATTGCTGCCTCACAGCGCCAGAGACCCGGGTTCAATTCCTGCCTCAGGCGACTGACTGTGTGGAGTTTGCACGTTCTCCCCGTGTCTGTGTGGGTTTCCTCCGGGTGCTCAGGTTTCCTTCCACAGTCCAAAGATGTGCAGCTCAGGTAAATTGTCCGTAGTGTTAGATAAGGGGTAAATGTAGGGTTATGGGTGGGTTGCGCTTCGGCGGGGCGGTGTGAACCTTTTGGGCCGAAGGGCCTGTTTCGACAGTGTAACGTAATCAAATCTAATCTTAATCGGGGAAATGTCGTTGTTGTAATGATATTGGAACAGCTTAGCTAGGGCAGTGACAAGTTCTACATCACAGGTTTCCAGTACTGTTGTCAGCATGAGTTTCCTTTGGAGTATCCAATGTCTCCTACCGTTTTTGGATATCACGTGGAGTGAATCAAATTGGCTGAACACCGGCAACTGAATTGCTGAGGACCAGTAGAGGAGGCTGAGATGGGTCAGCCACTCAGCATTTTTGGCTGAAGGTTGTTGCGAATGCATCAGCTTTATCTTCTACACTGAAGTGATGGGCTCTTACAAATTAATGATGGGGATACTTGTAGAATCTCCTCCTCCAATGACTTGTTTAATTGTCCATAACTATTCTCAACTAGAAGTGGAAGGACTGCAGAGCTTAGATCTGAACCGTTGCTTGTGGGATCACTTATTTCTGTCTTCAGTTACTGCTTATGCCAATTGGCACGTGAGTTGTCCTGGTTCGTGGCTTCACCAGGCTGACACCTCTTTTTCAGGAATGCCTACTGCTTCTCCTGCCCTCCTGCACGCTCTTGTGATCCAAGGTTGATTCTCTGGCTTGATGGTAATTGTTGTGAGGGGGTATGCCACGCCATGAGGTTGTGCGGGAATACAATTCTGCTGCTATTGATAACACATAGCACCTTATGGAAACCCCGACTTGAGCCACTAGATCTGTTTAAGTCTGTCTTATTTAGCATCGTGATAGTGCCACTCAAAATGGTGGAGGTTATTCTCAATGTGAAAGTGTGACTTTGTCTCTGGAATGACTCTGCTGTAGTCACTCTTCACGATACCGTCATGTGCAGATTCTTCTGCAACTGGCAGATTAGTAAGGATGTGGTCAAGTATGTATTTTCCTCTTGTTGGTTCCTTCACCAAGTGCCACAGACCCAGTCTCGCAGTTATATCCTTTAGAACCCGACAAGTTCGATCAGTAATGCTGCTGCCGAGTCACTCTTGGTGAGTGGACATTGAAATTCCCCACACAGAGTACATTTTGCGCCATTGCCACCCTTAGTGCTGCCTCCAAGAGTTGGTCAGCATGGAGGAGTACTGACTCATCAGTTTGGAGAGACTGGTACATGTTAATCAGCATGAGGTTTCCTTTCCAATGTGTAAATTAACGCCATGAGACTTTGTGGGGTACGGAGTCATTGTTGAGGACACCCAGAGCAATTCACTTCCAACTGTATCCCACTGTACCGTCATTTCTGCTGTGTCTGTCCTACTGGTGAGTTGGGAGATATCCGGGGAAGGTGATGGAGTGTCTGGGATATAATGATATTTACAGAATCATACCTTACAGATATTATCAGGCTGTTGCTTGATGAGTCTGTTTTTTTCAATTCAATGTTTCCTCCCAGCTGTCCCATTCTAGAAACATGGCCATATATTCGCCCCAATCCACTCAGATTTAATTTTCAAAACTAGGCTTGGAGCTTTAACAAACAATCTTTTTCTGAAAATCCAAATAATTACATCCATTGCTTCTCTTTCATTTGTCTCTCAGTCTGCTTCTCCAAAATAATTCCCATTTCAGAGAATCTATGTTAGTGTTGTCTATAACCATTATTTCAGCCCCAATAATTTCTCCTCAACCATTCACTTACTATGTTCTATGTTACAAGTACTATATAGTTTATCATACCAGACTTGGTTTTCCTTGTATTGTTAGAAAGTTCTGTGAAGACAGAACTGAAGTAGCTATTTCATAGTTCTGACATAGTTCTGACCTGTTCCCCATTCTCCATTCTCTGATTTCACATTTTTAGGAAGTTGCACTCGTTTTCTGATATTTCTCACATTGACATAATTTGACGAGCTATTACATTTCACTCGTATAACCCTTGTGAATAAACTTTTCAGAAATCCATCAATTCCTGCCTTAGCTGCTCAATGATTGACCTTGCATAGCCATACACTTACAGGAGTATATATTTTGTGCAATCAGAAATACAGCACGATCTACACCAGGCCCATAGTCGGGAATGTTATTACACTTACAAGTGCTCGTTCGAGCACTTTTTAATTGTTGTGAGGATACCCGTGATAAATCTCCTCTCTGGAAGTAAATTCCTGACCCCAACACCCTCCTGGTGAAAAAAAAAACAATCTTTAAGTTCTCACTAAACTTCAAACCCTTCACTTTAAAAGCGTGCTCCCTTGCTCTTGACCCTCTGACTAAAAGGAATAGCTGCTGTCTATCCATGCTGTCCATGCCCCTCATAATCTTATCCTTCCGAATCACATCCCCCTCAGCCTTCTGTGCTCCAAACTAAACTGCCCGATCTTACCCAGCCTTTCTCCAAAGCTGATATGCTCCATCCCAGCGAACCTCCTGGTGAATCTCCTCTACACCCCCACAGATCCTTCCTGTAATGTAGTTCCCAGAATTGCACACGGTTCTCCATCTTGACCTAACCAAAGCCCTGTATAGCTCTTATAATCTACGGCCCGATTAATGAATGATACATCCAAGGTCCACTTCTTAACTAACCTATTACCCTGTCCACTCCCATTCAGGGATGCATGCAGGGCCACCATCTAAGCTTCCTCGTGTGCTGCCATTCATTGAGTCTTCCTTGTCTGGTTCCTTCTTCCAAACTGCATCGCCTCATATTTATCTGGTTTATGTTCCATCTGCCATTGATCCAATCTATCCGTATCTTTCTGTAATATAAGACCGTCTACCTCACTGCCAACCAACCAGGCAAACACAAACTTACTTATCACAACTTCCACCCCATCCACTCAATGTCACCCCCCCCCTCCCCCCATTCACATCTGCACCATTTGTGAATACCATAAATAACAGGGACGCAGCACTGATCTCTGTGGTACAGGGGACACTGGTCTCCAGTCACACAAACAGCCTTATCCACCACCTCTCTCTCCTGCCACTAAGACAGTTTTCGTTGTAAATTGTCAAGTAATCCTTGATTCCATGAAATTTTACATTATTTGTCACTTTGACATGTGGAACTTTGTCAAAGACCTTGCTGCAAAACTAATTAAGCGGCCTCCTCAAACTAATTTAAATTAATTAGATGTGACTTACCTCTAATGAAGTCATGATGATTATCCCTGACCAAGCCTTGCCACTCTGATTGGAATTCAATTTTCTCCTTCCCTATTTTCTCCAGTAATTTCCCTAACAGTGATCTAATACTTGCTTGTCTATAGTTCCCTGGTCTTTCTCTACAATCTTCACTGTGAAATGGAATCGAATTAGCGGTTCTCCAGTCCTCTGGCCCCTCCCCTATGGTCAGATTCAAATTCAATTTTTCATTCAGGGCCTTTCCTCCCTTGACTCCAACAACAGCCTGTGTTACAACTCATTCGGACCTGGCAATCAGTCCAGTTTTCTACCAGCTAAAGCCTCAAATTCCTGCTCTCATTTTACATCAATCTGTTCAAGAACTTCCCCATCCACCTTCTCGAATTCTGTAGCTGCCTGCTCCTTCTCCCAAGTAAAACAGATGTGAAGCTCTCATGTCACCATCTCTCAGTGTTCTCCAGCTTCACACACAGTTTGCCCGTCTGATTTCTGATGAACACTAACTGTTCACTGATTATTCTGTTCTACTTGTTGTCCGTGGAGACTATCATGGGATTCTCCCTATTCGTGCCTGCTTGCAGTTTTCCATGATCCTCTGTTATTCCGTCCCCTCTATGTTTCTAAGATTCTAAGATTCACTACGACCACCTCTCATTATTTGAAATTAGAGATCACAGGCTGAGTTTCCCAGTCAGACAATCTTGCCATTTTAGGGATTAATCTGGAGAATGCCTTTTGCTGTTCCTCTGTTCTCAGTATATTCTCTTTTAGATGGGGACTCCACAGCAGTACACAATACTCTCAGTTTTGTCTCAGCAACCTAATTTTACTTTCCATTTGCATATGTTCTGACCAACACCTTTCAATTTAACTTTTGTTATGATATTAGTATGTAAGTTCTTTTAAAAATGCTCCTGAATATCGAACTATACGTTATCCATTGGTTCCTCATTGCTGATGTCGACAAGAATCATTTTCAAACCATTCCAAAAAATTGTTTGCCACTTCTGGTTTTCCTTTCATCGATGCATTATCACACTCCCCAGTTTTGCCATTACATTCTATATATCTAGTAGCATGTTCTGTTCTTTCGAGTCCAACAGACACCCGGCTGCGGATGACAAGTTAACTGGTCTGTCGATCATCACTCTCCATCTTCATCCTTTCTTAAACTGGCGGATAATATTTATAACCGACCCTTATCCCTTATCCCTAATGGCTACCTACCTTTCAGGAATGTGTCGGAAAATAATGTGAAAATCCGTAATGCAATCAATATGACTATTGCTGCTTCCACTGAAACTTTTGTATGAAGTCAATCTGACCTGTCAGATTTATCAACACTCAATCCAGCTCTCTTTTCAAATGCTACCTCATCACTGATATGAATGATCTTAGACTTTACTTACACAAGTCCCATGGTCACTTGGGATTTCTGGGAGAACTTCTGGATATTTTTCCATGAAGACAGACAGAAATAAACTGTTTCTTTTCCCTGCGACTTTTCTGTCCTTTACAATAAATTACTCTGTCATCACACTCACTGTTCCACGTTTGATCGTGTTTTTATTTTTGTTTCATACATTGTTAGAAGCTTTATAGCAGTTTTTACATTGTTTTTGGTTTGCATGCTTTATCTCTTTTTGATTTCTTTCTCAGTCTCTTGGTCCTCCTTTGCTGGGTCCTACATTTCTCTGAATCCATTGGTTTACTATTACACTTCGCATTTTTCTAAGCTGCTTCCTTTGATCTAATAGGTAGATGTGGGGTGAAAGTGATCGATCAGAGAGGAGGATGGAGTGGATAGGTGGGAGTTGGGAAGTAAGATTGACACATAGGAACATTCTAGATGGCGGTGCTGAGTTGGAAGGTTAGACGGGATAAGGTGGGGTTTGGGGAAATGGGGAAACTGGTGAAATCCACATTGATCCCCTGTGGTTGAAGGGTCTCATGGTGGATAATGAGGCGTTCTTCCTCCATTACTCAGGTGGTTAGGGTTTGATGATGGAGGACGCCCAGGATCTGCATGTCCTTGTTGGAGTGGGAAGGGGAATTAAAGTATTTACCTACAAGATGGTGGGGTTGGTCAGTATGGCTGTACCAGAGATGGTCTCTGAAACGATCCACAAGTTTACGTCCTGTCGTGCGAATGTAGAGAAGACCACATTGGGTTTAATGGATGCAGTAGATGAGGCGTTCTGTCTCCCGTCAGCGCCTATCACTTTCAACCTCTCCTTCATCTACCTCGCACATTCCAGGCTTCCTCCCCCCGACACCCCACCCACTCCCATTTATCTCTCACCCCCCTTGGCCCACAAGCCCCATTCCTGATGAAGGGCTAATGCCTGAAACGTCGATTCCCATGCCACTAATATGCTGCCGGACCAGCTGTGATTTTCCAGCAGAACATTCTTCGAGTCTGATCTCCAACATCTGCAGTCCCCACTTTCTCCTCACACCTTAATGGCTTGTATGACTCAGATTCATAACCGTTACTTCAAAAAAGCAAAATCTGTTGTATACACAAACATCAGAAACCAATAGAGGCAGCACCATGCTTCATTGTCGAGCACTGCAGCCTAACATTAACAGGGACAGCTATTCCTGTTCGGGTGACTGTCTGTGTGGAGTTTACAGATTCTCCCCGTGTCCAGGTGAGTTTCCTCCGGGGACTCCGATTCCCTCCAATAGTCCAAAGATGTGCAGGTCAAGTGAATTGGCCATTCTAAACTGCCAATAGCGGTAGGTGCATTAATCAGAGGGAAACCAGACTGGGTGAGTTACTCTTTGGAGGGTTGATGTGGACCTTTTGGCCCGAAGAGCTTATTTCCATACTGTAGAGAATCTAATCTCAGATCAAAAGTTGTGGTCACTGTTCCCAAAAGGTCACTTACAGCAAGTTTTCAATTAGCTATTCTGATCATCCAACACCAATTCCTAAATAACCTGATCTCGACCTCGGTGGTCGAAATAATGTTAATGTAAGCCATCTCCCACATGCTCATGAAATCCATTTTTCCCAGCATTAGCATTCAGTTAGGTTAACAAAGCTTAGATGTACTTTAAACAGTACATTATTACTGCAGTACTCAGAAACGTATATATACCATTTCCTACTTTATAACATGCCTAACATTTGTATTGCAGCTTTCACTTTAATATATAACTCCCATCAATATTTGCTTCTCATTGCTGTTTCTGAGCTTCACCTTTCAGGATTCAGTGAAGTTGGTTCTGGGGAGACTAATGGTAGAAATTATCCTGCTACATCATTTATGATCTTCTCAAGTTTTATTCTGAGTTTTTCTCCAGATCTCCTGTTATGCTGGTGGCGTGGAGAAGGACAATGATCTTTCAACAATGCTGTGTAATCCCCGCGACAGCTGATGCCTTACAGCAGGCTAGTAAAGCGTAGCTGCTGCTGTATAAGATCTTAATGAGTTCACATCTGGAGTAGTATGTACAGATTTAATCTCCTCACTGAGGAAAGGATATTGTTACATTGGAAGCAGTTCTGAATTGGTTCCCTCAACTGATTTGTGTCATGAAGCTGTTAGTTTATACGGAAAGGATGGTCACGTTGATCCAATACACATTGGACTTTACAAGAATGAGAGATTATCTTATTTCAGCATAGGTGACCAGAAGGAGTCAGCCACAGAAGCCAATTACACACATAATGGAGAAATTCTCCAGCCTGTTACACAGGAACAACAGGAGGATATTCAGACCTTCAACACTGTTACACCAGAACATGACGAAGCTATTCAGACCCTAGAGCCTGATATGCGGTTACCGGAGGAGACCAATCAGCCCCTCGAGCCTATAACCATGGACCCTGAGTAGGCGATAACGGACCAGTATCCTATTGCAAAATCAGTCCATTCAGCCTCCTCAGTCTGTTACACAGGAACTGGAAGAGGCCACACAGTGACAGGAGATTGTTACACTGGGATACAGGAGGCCATTGAGCCCTACTGAGCCTATTGCAAGTGAATTGGAGAAGGATACAAACTATCTGAGACTTTTTATGAGAAAGGAAGAGGTAAGTCAGCCATTTGTCTGTTGTAAGAGAACGGGAAAAGACCAATCACTCCCTCAATCCCATCTCAGGGATGCATGAGGTGACCGTTCAGTTTCTCCAGCCTGTTATGGAGGAATATGAGAAGACCCATCAGCTCCTCGAGCCTTTACACAACAACAGGAAGATTCCATAATCCCCCAACCCTCTAACATATCAACGGGAGAAGGTCATTCTGGCCTTGGAGACAACAATATGAGAACACCAGAAAGAGGTTAGTCCATCGAGTTTGTACACCAGCAGGATGATCAGTCCATTGAGCTACACATGGGTCTTACACAGCAATTGGAGCAGATTTCCTGAAGCCTTGTGCCCGTTAAATAGGAATTCAAAGAAAATGCAAAGGTTTTCTTAAGGGAATAACTTATAATAACTGTATACATTAGTGACTAAATTGTAAAGATAAACTATAGTAAGTTGAGGCAAGTTGTCAGAATGCATTGTTCAGAACATTTGCAAAGTTAAACCACAGTGTCAACAGGGTTTTACGAAGGCTAAATCGTGTGTGAATTGTTTACTTCATTTGTTTAAAGATGTCACAAACAAGGTGGATCGTGGGAACCCTGAAGATGGAATATATCTGGTCTTCAAGGCGGGTTTGGATATATTGCTTCTCCAAAATGTAAGCAGTAAGATCAGACAACATGTGTTTAGAAGTAATTCATTAGGTTCGATGGAGGATTCGTGCATTAACATAATGCAGTCAGATGAAATAAATGTGTCATTTTCTTTTGGCAAATGTAAATTGTTGGGTGTCACAGATTTAAATACTCATGCCTTAACTGTTTGCCATCAATATTATTACTTGTTGACAAGATAGAAAATACTATAGCCAATTTTTCAGATGACACTGCCATCGGTGAGAAATTACTTCGGAATGAAGATGAAAGAGGTTTAAAAGTGAATATGGATAGGTTGGGTGAATGGGCCAACATTTGGCAATGAAAATTAAAGTGGACAACTATGAGATTTATCAATTTGGTCAGCAAAATAGAAAGACAAATTGTTATCTAAATGGAGAGAAACTTCAAAGTGCTAAAGTGCAGAGGGCTCTCTGTGTTCACGTGTATATCACAGAAAACCTGCATCGAGGTACGGCAAGAAATCGGAAAGGCAAGCGTAGTTTCAGGTTTTATTTGTAAAAGGATAGAGTAGAAAGGTAGGGAGTATTGCTGTCGCTATACAAGACATTAGTGATGCTGGAACTGGTTACAGTTTGTGTGCCCTGACTTGCGGAAGGACGCAATTGCGTTGGAGATAATTCAGAAGAGGTTCATTAGATTGATTCCAGAGATAAGGGGTTTGTATTATAAAGAGATTGGTCAGTCCAGGCCTATACCCTCAAGTTTATAATAGTGAAAGGAGATCTCATTAACGTCTGTAAAATGCTAAAAGTAATTGAAAGTGTAGTTGTGGAGTGGATATTTTTTTCATGTGCTGCAATCGACAACAAGAGACCAGAGTTTCACGATGGAGATGGTAGGAAAGTGGAACAGGGGCTGCAATGACATCAGCCATGATTGTATTCAATGTTGGAGCTGACTCGAGGGGCTGGATTACTGACTGATGTTCCTTGTTCTTATTTAGCCCTTCGAATATGTTACACAGGAATGGGGACGACTGGTTATCAAACAGGAAACAGGCACTCCTGATAAATCAGTCTAAATCAGTTTGACAGAACGTTACCAGTGATGTAGACAAACTGCGAGATGATGGATATGTCACCCTCTCCTGCCTGGAAAATTCCGGATCATAGAAGCTGAATACAACTGTGACCCTAACAACCATTGACAGCACCGTCCTCCCCCGGTATGAAGCTGAAGGTCGTGTTGAAGGAGGGGACATCGCTCACAGGGTCCCCTCACACTCTGCTCCTGGTTTAAGTGGGGCTTGGGAAGCTGTTCCTGGAAAACCAGGGGTGGATGCAGCAAATCCCTTTCCTCACATTCACTCCGTGGTTTCAGAGCTTTCCCTCTCTGTATCCTCTGCTCCATTTGTTCATGTTACACAGTCAGATGCTGTAATTACAGTCCCCATGCTCCATCCATAGCTGGGTCAGCAAATACTCAGGTCTCCCAGAATATCTTAGGTGGGTCACAGAACAACCTCCAGCAAACCATCCCCAACACCTCCACTAACTTTTCAATAACAGGAGCTAATCAGAAGCCCCTGAGTTATGGATCAGACGAAACCCCCGTGAAATATTTTAAGAAGGTTGCTCCAGCCCAAACTTTTCCTTATTTTAAACGTAGATATGAAGTTTGAAGCAAAATACAATCTTTTCAAACGCTTTAGTTAAAATTCAGTGAGAGGAAGGAACAATTGCGTTAGTTTATATGTTGGAACACACAAAAGTAGATGCTGTACCTTCGTGGTACACACCGCCTGGCACAAAGATAAACTCAAATACAGATTATTATGTACAGCTTCTCAATCCAGAAAGTAGTAATATTAGAACAGTTCTCACAGAGAAGAGCAGCTGGGGATCATGTAATAAAACTTCCACCCCTCTGGGACCCCAAGCAGCCGCTGAATGCTGCAGCTAAAAACAAACCGAGAAAACGAGGTCTGGGAGAGCTGGGAGAGCTGGTAATAAAACCTAAAGGCCTCCTCAGTTATTTACTCCAGTCGTTTTCAGGCGGCAGTTCGGCATCGCTGCCTTTAAGACCTGTCTTCAAAAACGACCAAGAGAAAATAATCTTTTTAAAGTGACAGTATCGTCAAACCTCCCCCTTTGACAAAACGTGAACCACCAAGATACAACTGTAGCTTCATTTTAAGCCTCTTATTATTACTCTATTAGTAGACTACAATACGTATATATGATATTGACACTAAGCATGCAAACATTCACAACTCCATTCTATTTCAGTCAGTTTAGTCCTGCCACAGAATACCTCTGTCTTTCTTCATCCACGTCTCGACAACTTGGCAGCAAGTACAGTTTCCGTCCTGTCACCTGTATAACTTACAAATTGAATGGGCAACAATAGTAATCTCCATCTGAACAGACTGGAAGAATTCTCCCTAAATTTGTCCAAAAACTTGTAAAAGTTATGATCAGTATATAGATTTTGCTCAGGCATGTTATTGGCAATGTAAATGCTGAAATGTTGCAACGCCAACACCAAGCTC
This sequence comes from Chiloscyllium plagiosum, assembly GCF_037043375.1. Classification (NCBI taxonomy): domain Eukaryota; kingdom Metazoa; phylum Chordata; class Chondrichthyes; order Orectolobiformes; family Hemiscylliidae; genus Chiloscyllium; species Chiloscyllium plagiosum. The sequence continues at coordinate 93,270,588 of NW_028270159.1, read as the reverse complement.
AAGGCCTCCTTCCCAATTGTGAAATATTTTTGTTGATGGTTTCAGCGGGCACTCCAACCACACGTTACATAATGGAGCACTTCTCATCTCTCCAATAGTCCCTCTGAATGACATATCACCTTTTGTCTCAGCATAAAAGAATTACATGCTTCTGCACCTCTTAATGCTGTAACCTGTTTATCTGCTAGTCCTGGCCTACGCCAGTAAACCTTGCTCTCAGGTATATGTTTTAAGAAGATCTCGCACATTCTTCTCAATCCCTTCCAGAAGCCAAACTTTGATTTATGGACCAACTGATAATCATCAGCCATTTCAGCTTCTAGTCGTGTCAGTTTAACTCTCTGCTCTGCCACTCGAGTTCTCACGACTGCAGGAAGTAAAGTTTTGAACTTCTACAAAATAAGAATCTCTTTAAGAGTGTCGTAGGTTTTTAATGCCCTTATCCACCTTTCAAACTTGCTTTGTTTGATTTTTTCAAACTCGTTTAACCAGGGACGCTATTTTAGATTCCTGAAAAACTATCTGTTGGCTTCTGGCACAAGCTCATGTGCACTTCAGATGGCTTTCTTCACCTTCTCATACCTTCCGCCCGTACGATCAGGATCCTGGAATGCCCTCTTAATGGCATTGTGTGTCAATCCACAGCAAGGAGACGGCAGCGATTCAAGAATGCAGCTCACCACCTTGCTTCTCAAGGCAAATAGGAATGGGCTATTAATGCTGGTTAGCCAGCCATGCCCTAGCCCCATAAATGATTAAAAATAAAAGATAATGGCCAGGGATGGGATGGAGTCCCAGGAAGGAAACAGAGTTTGTAAACTTAATGGAGGGCAATAACCTCCCCACTCCCAATATTTAAATAACAAGGACACTGAGACGATGGTTCACATCTGGAAGTGAGTAGGTCAACATAGAGACCCATGAGTAACACTGCCAGAATCAGGGAGGGAGACAGTAATTGAACACGTTCCCTGATGCAGTTAGTAGTGGTCCTCAGAGTGAATATCTGGATTCAGAGACTCAACATGAAGAATTGTAATGGCAAGAAATGAAGACTACATGAGAGAAAAGAAACACAGTCAAAACTGGTTTATAGAAAAAAAAAATCTGGATGGTGTGACCTACCAGGAACACCAACGATCGACAGAAGAGGATAATAAAAATATTGAATAATCCGAAGGACATAACAGATCCGTGAATATAATGACAACCAATCATAATATGTAGAAAGAAACCAAACATAATCGGATAAACCCCTGTCCATTGTTGGAACATTCCAGTCTATTGCTCTCGGATTCTGATCTATAGTTGGAACATTGTAGTCCAATGTTCTCAGATTCTGTTCTATTGTTGCAGCATTCCAGTCTAATGTTCTCGGATTATGATCTCTCCACCTCTTCTCTATCTGATGCTGCTGATCTCTGTTAGGGTTGTCAATGATGCTCCTGCTCATACTTTGGGGTAACACATTGAACGGTGCCAATTTATCATTAAAAGATTGCAACTTTCCACTGGGATAATTAGAATCCATGGAGACTGACATTGATTACAGTCTCCGAACAAACATTTTCAGTTAACTCCTTCCTTACATAACATTTCATGTCATAATAAAAGGCAACATTTACTCAGTCTCGATTGAATGGATGAAGGTGACTGAAGGACGGACTTCAATTTTTTCAATTTTATTAACTTTTTCCATGTACTTGGAAGTATTGCCAGAGCACTGCAGGTCTGCATATGCCCCACTCTGTTTATAAATGAGACAGGGATAAAACAACAGACCAGCTGCCTAAAATATCTGGTGGGGAATTTTCTGGATACATTAACTCAAGGGAGAAAGTGAGGGTTGAAGATGCTGGAGATCATAGTCGAGAATGTGGTTCTGGAATAACATAGCATGTCAAGCAGCATCAGGGGAGCATCGACATTTCTTGTGTAAACCCTTCATCAGGAATGAGACTTGTGGCCCAAGGGCACTGAGAGATAAATGGGAAGGGGATGGGGTTGGGGAAGGTAGCTGTTAATGTGATAGGTAGATGAAGTTGGGGTTGGAGGTGATATGTCAGAGAGGAGGGTGGAGCAGAAAGTTGGGAAGGATGATTGACAGGTAGGGCAGTTCATGGATGCTGCTGATTTGGAAGGTTGGATATGGGATAATGTGGCGGTAGGGGAAATGAGAAAGCTGGTGAAATCCACATTGATCCCATGTGGTTGCAGGGTCCCAAGGCAGAAGATTGTCTCTCTTCCTACAACGTTGGGTGGTTAATGTTTGCCGGTGGAAGAGTCCCTGCATATCCATGGCGGAGTGGAAGGAGGAGTTAAAGTGTTCAGCCACGCGGTAGTGGGGTTGGTTGGTGCGGGTGCCCCAGCAATGCTCTCTGAAGTGTTCCGTACATTGGCGTCCAGTCTCCCTAATGTAAAGCAGTCATCAGGAGCAACAGATACTGCAGGCGATGTCTGGGGACGTGCAGGTAAATCTCCAAGTAATGTGGAAGTATACTTTGCGATTTCGGACGGTGGTGAGGGTAAAGTTTTTCCAATACTTGCGGTGACAGTGGAAGGTGCAATGGAGTGGATTGGTGTTTGGCGTGGACCTGATAAAGGAGTCACGCTTCGAATATTCTTTATGGAAAGCAGATCGGGGTGGGAGGGAAGTATATCCCTTGTGGTGGAGTCTGTTTGTAGGTGGCACAAATGGGGGAGGATAATACATTGCATCTGGAGGTTTGGTGGGGTGGAAGGTGAGGAACACGGTGTTCTTTCCCTGTTGCATTGCGAGGGGTGGGATTCGAAGGTGGAGGTGAGGGAAGTGGATGAGATGCTCTGGATGGCATCATCAGCCGTGTGCGAGGGGAAATTGCTGTCTTGAAGAAGGAGGCCATCTGGGGATTACACTGGGTTCAGAGTGTGCTGCTGGAAAAACACAGCACGACCAGCAGCATCTGAGGAGCAGGAAAGTTCGACGTTTTCGGGAAAAGCCCTTCATCAGAATTTGGACTTTTTTCAGAAAATCGATTCTTCTGCTCCTCGGATGCTGCCTGACCTGCTGTGCCTTTCCAGCACCACACTCTTGACTCTAATCTCCCGCGTCTGCAATACTCACCTTCGCCTACACGCTCGGTTCAGCCACTTCTGTAATACTGCCTTTAATTCTGTTCTCACTGCTGTAGGGACGATGTTGTTAAACCTTAAAGCGTGCTGAAAGGTTTTCCAAGTATATTGACAGTTTTGTGTAGGGTGGTGGTGGCGAGTGATGTTGATCTACACGGAGAGTATGAATGGGCTGGGGCTATGTTCCCCGGAGCGTTGGTTCTGAGGAGTCACCTTGCTGAGGTTTATCACAGTGAATCCCAATGCTCCAGGGTGATCAAAGCCAAAGGCCAGGGAAATAGACGGAACAGTTATTCACATTGAAACCGGACAGTTACGCATGGTAGAACAACTTAATGAATTATGTAGGTAGACTGAAGAATGGGACTAGCAGGAACAGTCAGAATTTGGAGGCTCCAATCACATGATTGAGAACAAAAATAAAGGCATTGCCATTTCAACTGAAATGATCAGTTGTATCACATTCTCAATCTAACTTACAGAATCAGACTAGACACCATAAACCCAGAGGAGATATGTTTTCAGCATGGAGCACTGCACAGTCCAGACTAGTGTACTGCTGAAAACCACGCTGCAATCAGTCCACAGTGCATTGACCTATAAAACTAGATGAGATATGTGTTCAGCAGGGAGCATTGTGCATACCGGAATGGTGTTCAGTACAACGCAAACCACAATCTACCCGATGTGGAAAGGTATGCTGACCACAGCAGTGCATTGATCTATAAACCCAGATGAGATACGTGACGGGGGTGTGGAACTGTGTCCATCATCCCAGTGCATTGTTCAGTAACATTGTGTGAGATCACAGCCCAGCGTAGGAAAACATGCAGCCCATGCTGGAAGTGACAGGATTGGCAGCTCCCATCCATTTACTGCTCCAAATCTCCATTGCGGCATGACACAGGGGTGCTGTCGGTGTGAACATCACTGCCAGAGAGAGATGGCGGGGGAATCATCAAATGGGAGGAGTTTGGGGAATAGACAGAGTGGGGGATACTGAGAGAAAATGTAATGGAAGGTTTTGTTCCCAAGTTCCAGAATGCTGAATTGAAGACATTTCAACAGTATGCTGCAACATGCGCCACTGTTTAGGAATGATGGGTGAACAGGGTATTGGTGTGAGTTCATTGAGTGTGACGGAAGGATTGTCTGTATGAGACTGAACTAGTTTCCTGGTGCTATCTTATCGAACTCATCTCATTAACTACCCACCCCAGCCCATGGTGTCCTTCTTATTTAATGTCAGCCCGATTCTCCAGCCAATCATGGCTGGAGATACTCACGAACGCCCGCATGACCCCAGATATTCCATGATCCCTGACATAAGTGCCATCTTTAAAAGCCAATGGGCACACGGTTGAGGTTTCTCTGTTTTGAGTTGCCCTGCACAGTTTACCCAGACAATGGAAGTTCAGGGGAAATTACACCACGGTTTGTCAACAGAGACAAGGGAATCCTGGTGAATAAGCTAGTACAGAGGAGGACCATTCTCTTCCCAGAGTGGGCCACAATACCAGACCCACCGAGCATGGTCTGAGCTCACTACCCAGCTTCGTGCAGTATCTGCGGTCTGAGTAAATGTCGAGCAATACATCAATAACCTTCCCCACACTGTCAAAATAAGGATCACCATATTCTTCCTGCTCCCTCACACTCACTGCATATCTGCTATAGCATCTAACCCCAAATACGGCTCATGCTCCACCACTCTCGCTACTGCAGGCAACATGTTCCCCCCTCACCCACCCTCTCTCTCTCTCAATGACTCAGAGTCATAGAGATGTACAGCATTGAAACAGAACCTTTGGCTCAACCCATCCATGCCGACCAGATATCCCAACCCAATCTAGTCCCGCCTGCCAGCACCTGGCCCATATCCCTCCAAACCCTTCCTATTCATATACCCATCCAAATGCCTCTTAAATGTTGCAATTGTACCAGTCTCTACCACTTGCTCTGGAAACTCATTCCATACACGTACCACCTTCTGCGTGAAAAGTTGCCCCTCGGTCTCTTTTATATTTTTCCCCTCTCATCCTAAACATATGCTCTCTCGTTCTTGTCTCCCCCACCCGAGGGAAAAGACTTTGCCTATTTATCCTATCCATGCCCCTCATAATTTTGTAAACCTCTATAAGGTCTCCCATCAGCCTCCGACATTCCAGGGAAAACAGCCCCAGCCTGTTCAGCCTCTCCCTGTACCTCAAATCCCCCAACCCTGGCAATATCCTTGTAAATCTTTTCTGAGCCAATTCAAGTTTCACTACATCGTTCCGATAGGAAGGAGACCAGAATTGCACGCAATATTCCAACAGTGGTCTAACCAGTGTCCTGTACAGCCACAACATGACCTCCCAACCTCTGTACTCAATACTCTGACCAATAAAGGAAAGCATACAAAACGCCGTCTTCACTATCCTACCTACCTGCGACTCCAACTTCAAGGAGCTATGAACCTGCACTCCAAGGTGTCTTTGTTCACCAACATTCCCTAGGACCTTACCATTAAATGTATAAGTCCTGCTAAGATTTGCTTTCCCAAAATGCAGCACCTCACATCCTGAATTAAACTCCATCTGCCACTTCTCAGCCCATTGGCCCATCTGGTTCAAATCCTGTTGTAATCTGAGCTAATCTTTTTCGCTGTCCACAACACCTCCAATTTTGGTGTCATCTGCGAACTTATTAACTGTACCTCTTCTGCTCGCATACAAATCCTTTCTGTAAATTACAAAAAGTAGAGGACCCAGCACTGATCCTCGTTGCACTCCACTGGTCACAGGCCTCCAGTCTGAAAAACAACCCTCCACCACCACCCTCTATCTTCTACCTTTGAGCCAGTTCTGTATCCAAATGGCTACTTCTCCCTGTATTCCATGAGATCTAACCGTGCTAATCAGTCTCCCATGGGGAGCCTTGTCGGACGCCTTACTGAAGTCCATATAGATCACATCTACTGCTCTTCCCTCATCAATCTTTTTTGTTACTTCATCAAAAAATCCAATCAAGTTTGTGAGACATGATATCCAAAGCACAAAGCCATGTTGACTATTCCTAATCGGGGTGGGTCATTGCCTTTCCAAATATATGTTCATCCTGTCCCTCAGGATTCCCTCCTATAACTTGCCCACCACTGAGGTCAGGCTCACTGGTCTATATTTTCCTGGCTTGTCTTTACCACCCTTCTTTAACAGTGGCACTACGCGTCTTCTGGCACCTCACCTGTGACTATCAATGAGACAAGTACCTCAGCAAGAGGCCTAGCAATCAATTCCCTGGCCTCCCACAGAGTTCTCGGATACACCTAAGCAGGACCTGGGATTTGTCCATCTTTACCCGTTTCAAGACATCCAGCACTTCATCCTCTGTAATCTAGACAAGTTGCAAGATGCCAGCATCTATTTTGCTACAGTCTATATTTTCCATAGCGTTTTCCACTGTAAATACTGATGCAAAATATTTATTAAGTATCTCCCGCATTTCCTGTGGCTCCATACAAAGACGACCTTGCTGATCTTTGAGGGGCACTATTCTCTCCTTACTTAGTCTTTTGTACTTAATATATTTGTAATAACCCTTTGGATTCTCCTGAATTATATTTACCAAATCTATCTCATGACTCCCTTTTGCCCTCCTGCTTGCCCTCTTAAGTATACTCCTACTTTCTTTATACTCTACTAAAGATTGACTTGATCTATCCTGTCTGTACCTGACATATGCTTCCTTCTTTTTCTTAACCAAACCCTCAATTTCTTTAGTTATCCAGCATTCCCTGTAATTACCAGCCTTTCCTTTCACCCTGACAGGAATATACTTTCTCTGGGTTCTTGCTATCTCATTTCTGAAGGCTTCCCATTTTCCAGCCATCCCTTTACCCGTGAAATCGGCCTCCAATCAGCGTTCGAAAGTTCTTGCGTAATACCGTCAAAATTCGCCTTTCTCCAATTTAGAACTTCAAATTTTAAATCCGGTCTATCCTTTTCCATCACTATTTTAAAACGAATATAATTGTGGTCGCTTTACTTCTCTGTCTGTCTCTCTCTCTCGCTCGCTGTCTCGCTCCACTTTACCCCCGACACTAACAACACTGCATGGATACAACAATGCCGACTGACTCCCTCTGGACACCGCACCATGTCCCCGTTCGCCATCTGGACCAGCACTAACAGCAAGATCAACCACCCCCACCCTCCGTCTCTCATTCCCTTTCTCCCATTCCAGGAGAAACAGCCTGGAATAGGACAGAAAGGGCCAAGCCGAGTGGTGGAGTATCCGAAGTCCGCTAGCTCACCCCTCTCCCCTGCCATGTGGGGAGAACTCTGGTACGAGCCGGAGAGGACAGGGATGGAGATTCTGAAACATCCACGTCCCACTGACCGATCAGGAGCAGTGTTCAGTGAAGGGCAATTCTCATTGTAAACTCACTGTCTGTTCCATTTCCCCGGCACAACTTAGAAGGTGTGGCGCTGGTGTCATCTACTTTCTGTGTCGAGATGGTACAAATGGAATACCCACAGTCTCGGTGGGCAGGAGGGTGGACTCACAACACATCGTCTCCACCACCTCCCAGGAAGGGAGCACGGAAACTCCCTCCTACACCTCGCCCTGTAAACAGCTCAGATACTGAAACTAATCTTTGATAGTTACTGCTCTGCCAACTTGTCCTGACATCTTCAATTATCTGTGCTTACATACACCCAGCATTCTATGCTCCTACACTCCCTTTATAATTGTACAGAATGTTTTATATTGACTTTTAGAGTTATTCCGACCAAGGTGCATCGCCTCATTGATCCTGATCTGCCATAAACCTGAAAACTACAGCAACGTGTCACTGTCCTGTTGAAGACCCACAGTGTCCTCCACACACTTTATAATACTTCCAGGTTTGGTCTCTACAAACATTGAAATTGTCCTACAGCCACACTCCACACAGAAATTCTGACTCAGTCACTATTGTGAGCAATTGCAATACTAATACACTCCCTGAGAACAGACTTAAATAATAACACACATCAGACAGAATGATTGAATGATTGGCAAGTTTACCATGGAGCAAAAGAAATACTGATAGACACTCCATGTCTTTCTTGGTTTCTGTGTATTTGTGAGTGTCAATAAGTCTCTGTATTAGTGTGCATCTATCTGTGTAGATCAATGTGGAGCGAGTCTGGCAATCTCTATGGTGCTTAAATTGATATAATATCCCTCTGATACGAGATCCGAGGACGGGTCCTTTCATTTCAGTTCACAGATGCTGTCAGACCTGCTGAGCTTTCTGTTGCTGTCAGTCTCTGCTAGCCTACCCAAACCACTGTACAGTAGGGGCGTAGGGTGAAAATCCTCAGGGAGTCAGTTTGGGAGGGAGAGAGAGAGGGCAGCAGCTCTCAGCACCATCAACACGCACACACACAGACACACAGGCACACACTCACACAGACACACACACACACACACACACAGACACACACACACACAGACACACACACACACAGACACACACACACACAGACACACACACACACAGACACACACACACACAGACACACACACACACAGACACACACACACACAGACACACACACACAGACACACACACAGACACACACACAGACACACACACAGACACACACACAGACACACACACAGACACACACACAGACACACACACAGACACACACACACCCATAGACACACACAGACACGGACACATAAACACACAGACACAGACAAAGACGCACCCACAGACACACACAAATCCACAGACACACGCACTCATTCACAGACACACACACGCAGACACGCACTCGCACTCAGAAGCAGGCACACACACAAACACACATAGAGTCAGACATAGACACACACTCACAGGAGCAGACACAAACAGATGCAGACACACACAAACGAAGACAAACACAGATACATACACAGATGCACACACACTCACGGAAACAGACACGCATGCATACACACACAGCTGCACACACACACGCATACTCACAGAAACCCCACACCCACCCAGGTGCACCCACACAGACACACCCACAAACACATCCACACACAAACCTAGAGGCAGAGAGACACACAGACGCACAAACAGACGCACAGAGACGTACACACGCCGACCGATACACATGCACATTCGCACACACAGACACAGACAGATAGACACACACACACACACACAGACACACACAGCCACAGATTTGACCAGTTTCCTCATTTCCCCTCCCCCTCCTTATTAGAACATAGAACATAGAAGAATACAGCGCAGTACAGGCCCTTGGGCCCTCGATGTTGCGCCGATCCAAGCCCACCTAAACTACACTAACCCACTATCCTCCATATACCTATCCAATGCCCTCTTAAATGCCCATAAAGAGGGAGAGTCCATCACTGTTACTGGCAGGGCATTCCATGAACTAACGACTCGCTGAGTGAAGAACCTACCCCTAACATCAGTCCTATATCTACCCCCCCTTAATTTAAAGCTATGCCCCCTTGTAATACCCGACTCCATACGCGGGAAAAGGTTCATACTGTCGACCCTATCTAACCCCCTAATCATCTTGTACACCTCAATCAAGTCACCCCTAAACCTTCTTTTCTCTAGTGAAAACAGCCCCAAGTGCCTCAGTCTTTCCTCATACGGTTTTCCTTCCATACCAGGCAACATCCTGGTAAACCTCCTCTGCACCCGTTCCAATGCCTCCACATCCTTCCTATAGTATGGCGACCAAAACTGCACACAATATTCCAGATGCGGCCGTACCAGCGTCTTATACAACTGCATCATGACCTCAGGACTCCGGAACTCAATTCCTCTACCAATAAAAGCCAGTACGCCATATGCCTTCCTCACCGCACTATTTACCTGGGTGGCAACTTTCAGAGATCTGTGTACATGGACACCAAGATCCCTCTGCTCATCCACACTACCAAGTATCCGACCATTAGCCCAGTACCCCATCTTTTTGTTATTCTTCCCAAAGTGAATCACCTCGCACTTAGCTACATTGAATTCCATCTGCCACCTTTCTGCCCAGCTCTGCAGCTTCTCTATATCCTGCTGTAACCTGCCACATGCTTCCTCACTGTCAACAACTCCTCCGACTTTCGTATCATCCGCAAACTTGCTCACCCAACCTTCTAACCCCTCTTCCAGGTCATTTATAAAAATGACAAACAGCAATGGTCCCAAAACAGATCCTTGCGGAACACCGCTAGTGACGGCACTCCATGAAGAAACTTTGCCATCAACTACTACCCTCTGTCTTCTTCCATCCAGCCAATTCCTAATCCAAACCTCTAACTCACCCTCAATGCCATATCTCCGTATTTTCTGCAGTAGCCTACCATGGGGAACCTTATCAAACGCCTTACTAAAATCCATATATACCACATCTACCGCTTTCCCCTCATCAACCTCCTTCGTCACCTTTTCAAAGAATTCAATAAGGTTTGTGAGGCACGACTTGCCCTTCACAAAACCATGCTGACTATCCTTGATCACATTATTCCTATCGAGATGTGCATAAATCCTATCCCTTACAATTCTCTCTAAGACTTTGCCCACAACAGAAGTGAGACTCACCGGCCTATAGTTACTAGGGCTATCCCTACTCCCCTTTTTGAACAAGGGAACCACATTTGCTATCCTCCAGTCTTCTGGGACTACTCCTGTAGACAAAGAGGACATAAAAATCAAGGCCAATGGCTCTGCAATCTCCTCCCTTGCTTCCCAGAGAATCCTAGGATAAATGCCATCAGGCCCAGGGGACTTATCTATTTTCACCTTTTCCAGGATTTCCAACACCTCTTCTCTACATACCTCAAAGCCATCCATTCTACTTATTTGTGCCTCAGTATTCTCATCGACAACAATGCCCTGTTCCTGAGTGAATACTGAAGAAAAGTATTCATTCAGTGTCTCCCCAATCTCTTCCGCCTCCACACGCAACTTCCCCCTACTATCCTTGACTGGACCTATTCCTACCCTAGTCATTCTTTTATTCCTAACATACCTATAGAAAGCCTTAGGGTTTTCCCTAATCCTATCTACTAAGGACCTTTCATGTCCCCTCCTTGCTGCTTTTAGCTCTCTCTTCAGGTCCTTCCTGGCTACCCTATAACTCTCAATCGCCCCAATTGAACCTTCACGTCTCATCTTGAGATAGGCCGCCCTCTTCCATTTAACAAGGGATTCCAATTCCTTATTAAACCACGGCTCCCTCGCACGACCCTTTCCTTCCTGCCTGACAGGTACATAATTATCAAGGACACTCAATAGTTGCCCCTTGAACAAGTTCCACATATCAGTTACACTCTTGCCTTGGAGTCTACTTTTCCAAGCCACACATCCTAATTCATGCCTCACCGCATCATAATTTCCCTTACCCCAGCTATAATTCTTGCCCTGTAGTACACACTTATCCCTCTCCATCACGAGTGTAAAAATCACCGAATTATGGTCACTATCCCCAAAGTGCTCACCTACCTCTAATTCTAACACCTGGCCTGGTTCGTTACCCAGAACCAAATCCAGTATGGCCTCACCTCTTGTTGGCCTGTCTACATATTGTGTCAGGAAACTCTCCTGCACACATTGAACAAACACTGACCCATCTAACGAACTTGAGCTATAGCTTTCCCAATCAATATCAGGAAAGTTAAAGTCCCCCATAACAACCACCCTATTACTGTCACTCATCTCCTGAATCACCTTCCCAATCCTTTCTTCAATGATTCTAGGACTATTAGGAGGCCTGTAAAAGACTCCTAACAGGGTGACCTCACCTTTCCTATTCCTAACCTCAGCCCAAACTACCTCAGATGGCAAGTCCTCATCCATCGTCCTTTCCACCGCTGTAATACTATCTTTGACAAGCAATGCCACACCTCCCCCTCTTTTACCCCCACCTCTGACCCTACTAAAACATTTAAATCCCGGAACCTGCAACAGCCAATCCTGTCCCTGTTCTAGCCATGTCTCCGTAATAGCCACAACATCGAAGTCCCAGGTACCAACCAACGCTGCAAGTTCACCTACCTTATTTCGTATACTTCTTGCATTGAAGTATACACACTTCAAGCCACTTCCCTGTTTACAGGCACCCTCCTTGGAAATTGATGCCATGTTCCTCACCTCCCTACACTCCAGGCCCTGCACCCTGAAGCTACAATCTGGGTTCCCATGCCCCTGCCGAGTTAGTTTAAACCCCCCCCCAAGAGCACTAGCAAACCTCCCCCCAAGGATACTGGTTCCCCTCAGGTTCAGGTGTAGACCATCCTGTTTATAGAGGTCCCACCGTCCCCAGAAAGAACCCCAGTTATCCAAAAACTGGAACCCCTCCCTCCTGCACCATCCCTGAAGCCACGCATTTAATTGTTCTCTCTCCCTATTCCTCAAATCTCTATCACGTGGCACGGGTAACAAACCAGAGACAACAACTCTTTGTTCTAACTCCAAGCTTCCAACCTAGCTCCCTGAAAGCCTGTCTAACATCCTCAGCACTCCTCCTACCTATGTCGTTGGTGCCAATGTGGACCACGACTTCGGGTTGCTCCCCCTCCCCCTCCAGGACCCGGAAAACACGATCAGAGACATCACGTACCCTTGCACCTGGGAGGCAACATACCAAACGTGAGTCTCTCTCGTTCCCACAAAACCGCCTATCTGTGCCACGAACTATCGAGTCCCCAATTACTACTGCTCTGCTCTTCTTCACCCTTCCCTTCTGAGTAACGGGGACAGGCTCCGTGCCAGAGACCTGAGCCCCGTTACTTACCCCTGGTAAGTCATCCCCCCCACAAGTATCCAAAACGGTATACTTGTTCTTGAGGGGAATGGCCGCAGGAGGTCCCTGCACTGGCTGCTTCCTCCCAGTCCCCCTCACTGTCACCCATCTATCTGCCATCTTTGGAGTTACTACTTCCCTATAACTCTGATCTATGACCCCCTCTGCCTCCCGAATGATCCGAAGTTCATCCAACTCCAGCTCCAGTTCCCTAACACGGTCTTGGAGGAGCTGGAGATGGGTGCACTTCCTGCAAGTGTAATCGGCAGGGACGTCGATGGCATCCCTCACCTCATACATGTTGCAGGAGGAACATTGCACTGCCTTCACTGCCATCCCTCTAAAGCTAACTGTTTAAACAAAAACTGTGTCTAAATAATACAAGCAAAATTCAGCACTTACCTGCTTGCCACAACAGGTGTTATTATTAGGTTAGAGGAGGAGGGCGGGTGGGAGGCACTACCCGTGTAGTGCCTCGGGTTCCTCTCCTTCACGCTTTTAAAGGGGGAAAAAACTAACCCAGCTAAGCTTCCACTAACTGCTTCCGGGTCTCGGCTGCCCCTCTGCTTGCCGTCACTTCCTCTGCTGCACCCGCTCTTTCTGTGAAGGAGAGAGAAAACAAAACACCGATGCCCGCTACAGGTAAGTAATTTTGAAAAAAAACTCTTACCTTAGCTGTAGTCTCCCGGGTTCACCTCAACTCGGCCGCTGCTCCCACTCAAATGACCGTTGGTGGTGAAACAGTGAGTATTTATACTCACAGTTCTCCTTCCCGGCTGCCCCTCTGCTTGCCGTCACTTCCTCTGCTGCTCCCGCTCTTTCTGTGAAGGAGAGAGAAAACAAAACACCGATGCCCGCTACAGGTAAGTAATTTTGAAAAAAACTCTTACCTTAGCTGTAGTCTCCCGGGTTCACCTCAACTCGGCCGCTGCTCCCACTCAAATGACCGTTGGTGGTGAAACAGTGAGTATTTATACTCACAGTTCTCCTTCCCGGCTGCCCCTCTGCTTGCCGTCACTTCCTCTGCTGCTCCCGCTCTTTCTGTGAAGGAGAGAGAAAACAAAACACCGATGCCCGCTACAGGTAAGTAATTTTGAAAAAAACTCTTACCTTAGCTGTAGTCTCCCGGGTTCACCTCAACTCGGCCGCTGCTCCCACTCAAATGACCGTTGGTGGTGAAACAGTGAGTATTTATACTCACAGTTCTCCTTCCCGGCTGCCCCTCTGCTTGCCGTCACTTCCTCTGCTGCTCCCGCTCTTTCTGTGAAGGAGAGAGAAAACAAAACACCGATGCCCGCTACAGGTAAGTAATTTTGAAAAAAACTCTTACCTTAGCTGTAGTCTCCCGGGTTCACCTCAACTCGGCCGCTGCTCCCACTCAAATGACCGTTGGTGGTGAAACAGTGAGTATTTATACTCACAGTTCTCCTTCCCGGCTGCCCCTCTGCTTGCCGTCACTTCCTCTGCTGCACCCGCTCTTTCTGTGAAGGAGAGAGAAAACAAAACACCGATGCCCGCTACAGGTAAGTAATTTTGAAAAAAACTCTTACCTTAGCTGTAGTCTCCCGGGTTCACCTCAACTCGGCCGCTGCTCCCACTCAAATGACCGTTGGTGGTGAAACAGTGAGTATTTATACTCACAGTTCTCCTTCCCGGCTGCCCCTCTGCTTGCCGTCACTTCCTCTGCTGCTCCCGCTCTTTCTGTGAAGGAGAGAGAAAACAAAACACCGATGCCCGCTACAGGTAAGTAATTTTGAAAAAAACTCTTACCTTAGCTGTAGTCTCCCGGGTTCACCTCAACTCGGCCGCTGCTCCCACTCCAGGTCCAATCCTCCAACTCGGCACCTCCTTCTTGACTTGTCCTACCTGTCCATCTTCCTTCCCACCTATGCACTCCACCCACCACTCGGAACTATCACCTTAACCCAACCTTCATTTACCAATCGCCTTTCCAGCTATTTTGCCCCCCAGCACCACCCCCTCATATTTATCGCTTAGCCCACAAGTCTCATTCCGAATGAATATTTATGCACGATATTTCGACTATCCTTCTCCTTGGATGCTGCCTGAACCGTTGTGTTTTTTTTCAGCACCACACACTTTCAACACAGGCACACACACACACACAGACATAGAAACACACACAGACACAGACACAGACAGATAGACACACACACACACATACTGACACACGCACAAACACACAGACAGTCACACTTCCCAGCCACGCAGGCATCCACACTCCCCCCAACACACAGACACCCACAATCCCCACACATATAACACATACACTCTCACACAGGCAAACACACAGAGACTCACACAATCACACACAGACAGATGCCCACACCCACCCTTACACAGACACCCACATTCCTCACACAGATGCACACGCATGCACAGATACAGATGTATACAGACACACAGGCACGCACTCACCCAGACAAGGACACAGACTAACACACACCGACACTTACCTACACCGAAGGGCCTGTTTCCACACTGCAATGATTCTATAAAAATAAGAATGGTAACAATGACAGTAGAGTTTTGTTTTAGCTCGTACGCATTACTGTGATGAGGAATAATGAAGGAGAGAGAATGCAATAGGCCGTTTCTTCTCGGGCAGATGGCATTTTCTCCCTCTCTGAGTTGTATCACACTTTAATGTCATTCTCTCCCAAACTGCATCATGTGATGTCACCTTGTACATTGTCCAAACTATGTCTCCATCACTTTCCTTGCTCCATGTCGGTGCATCATTGCTGCTATCATACACAGAGCCATACCCTAAGCAGAAAAATGGTCTCGGTCGATTTGAAAATATGTTTATATGTCCCTGCGTTATGAAAAAAAAGTTAAATGTATTAAAAATACTGTTTTGAAAGGATTTTTTTTAACAAATACAGAAATTGTTGAAAAAGCTTGGCAGGTCCGTCAGCATCCAGATGCATTTTACATGTTGTGGTTGTACTAGCATTGTACAACATGTGGTTGTACCACATTGCAGTGTGGAAACAGGCCCTTCGGCCCAACAAGTCCTTACCAACTTTCCCATGCCCTTACAGTTACCACTGATTAGTGCACCTAAAGTAGAAATCGCTGAACACTATGGACTCTTTGACAAATCCACCTGAATTATACAGCTTTGGACTGTGGGAGGAAACTGGAGCACCCATCAGAAGCTCACGCAGACAAGGTGTAAACGCCACACAGATAGTCGCCCGAGGCTGGAATTGAACCCAAATTCCTGATGCTGTGAGGCAGCATTGCTAGCTACTGGACCACCGTGCTACACTGGAACCCCCTGACTGCCTAATGCAAAGGGAATTCAGCCAAATCCAACTCTCGCATGATGAAATCCCGTTGCTAGCAGCTGTGTGAGTATAATATCTCCAGAAGCAGAATAACATTTTGGACAATCTCTCAATTTTTCCTTTTGTCATGAGTTACACCACTATTTGGAGAAAGTTCTTTCAACGTGAAATTGCAGAGATTTTGTTTATCTGAGTGTGTGTGTGTGTGTGTCAGTGTTTTTAGAAAGGGAAATATCAATTCTTTATTTGCAATACCCAAAGAGTTTGTCATCATGGTTTGAGTAACATTGTTCTGGATCATAAACGTGTTTATCATTTGTTGGGAGCAGTGGAGCAGTGGTACTACAAAAGGAAACATTGACCCCAAAAGCCGGGGAACTATTGACTGGTGAGGCTGATGTCAGTGATGGGTTTGTTGTTGGAGGGGATTCTGAGGGTTAGCATTTACATGCATTTGGAAAGGGAAGGGCTGATCGGGGTAGGCAACGTGTCTTTCTGCATGGGAAATCATGTCTCATTAATTTGGTTGAGTTTTATGATGAGGTGACAAAAAAGATTGATGAAAACAGTTTGTTAGACATTGTCTATATGACTTCAGCAAGGTGTTCATAATATTCCGATTGGTAGGCAGATTAGGAAGTTTCGGTCACATGGGATACAGAGGAAACTAGTCACAATTGTCTTTAAGGAAGAGGGGTATTTTTCAGACTGGTGGCTTGTGAGCAGCACTGCGCTGTAAGAATCACTACTGAGTTCACTGCATTTCATCATTTATGTAAAGGATTTGGATGTGAATATCGGGACCATAGTTAGTAATGTTACAGATGACATCAGAAAGGTGGTGTGGTAGATTATCTCAGAGTACAACAAGACCACAACTGGATGGGACAAAGGGACAAGGAGTGACAGATATAGTTAAATTTAGATAAATACGAGCTGTTGCATTTTGAGAAGGCAAATCAGGGCAGAAATTACACACTTAATTGTCAGGTCCTGTCGTGGATCAAAGGGACATAGGTACTAGCCTCCACCACTTCCTTTGTGGGCGGCACGGTGGCACAGTGGTTAGCACTGCTGCCTCACCGCCCCAGAGACTTGGGTTCAATTCCCGCTTCAGGCGACTGACTGTGTGGAGTTTGCACGTTCTCCCCGTGTCTGCGTGGGTTTCCTCTGGGTGCTCCGGTTTCCTCCCACAGTCCAAAGATGTGCAGGTCAGGTGAATTGGCCATGCGAAATTGCCCGTAGTGTTAGGTAAGGGGTAAATGTAGGGGTATGGGTGGGTTGCGCTTCGGTGGGACGGTGTGGACTTGTTGGGCCGAAGGGCCTGTTTCCACACTGTAAGTAATCTAATCTAATCTGATAGCTCATTCCATACACTCACCATCCTCTGTGTGAAAAGGTGCCCCTTAGGCCTCTTCAAAACCTTTCCCCTCTCACTTTCCACCATTGTCCTCTAGTTTTGGACACCCCTAACCTGGGGAAAAACTTTGACTACTCACCCTATCCATGACCGTTCTGATTTTATAAACCGCTATTGCTGCGAAATGTGACTCCAATCAACATGAATGACTGTACTTTCAATAATCCTGGGCCTAAATGCTGAAATTAAATACTGACGCCTGTTCTTTCTCCATCAAGCCACAATTCTAAAAACAGTTTAATCAGTTTGTTCAGATATGTTAGGAGAAACGTCTGTGGGATTTACACCTAGACCTTTCTGCCTGGAGGTAGGGACACGAGCACCAATTGTCAATATCCATAAAGCTGTAACATTTTTTTCCTGTGTCTTTGTTCAGCAGCCTGTTATGACATGCTGTGACATACCTCTGCAACGGGCAGGACATGAATCCACACCTTCTGGTCCAGAGCTAGAAACACTATCAAACAAGTTCAGGAATTGGAATCAAACCCAGAGCCATGGCTCATAGACAGGGACACTACCAACCACACTAGTATAACAAGATTTTGGGTCATATTTTAAGGGCCAACGTTCAGTTCGGTGAGGATTTATTATAATCAGGTTACCATTACTGAACTACACAAAACACTTTGGTTTATTAAACAAGTGCAAGATCGAAGTTAACTATGAATATCTTCAATTGCTATTATCTGTAGTCTGCAAAATTAGTGAAAGAAATCCTGCAGACACACTCTGCCCAATTAAGGGTCTCAAATATTTATTACTGAACGCCAGTGACGGAGAAAGACCATAATTTCTGGTTCCAAAACACCGATCAGTATAAACCAATTCTCACGTGTGTCTGCCCTCTGCCTAAAACCATGACATGATACCAGGCCACTGATTACTGTCCAGCTTCTTCTCCCCACTGACTGGGTCTGCAAGCTGTCCCACCTCTCTCTAACCACACAAGGCAAACCAAGCTCAAAGTCTTTGTGAAAATCAAGGCTGGAGTGTGCAGGCTTCCTGGAGAAGGGATGGTCATTTTAAATTTAAACGGGAAAGGGCCGAGGAGTGGCAGATGGAGTTTAGTTTTGATTAATGCGAGATATTGGATTTGGTAAATCAAACAAGGGCAGGACCTGCACAATTAAACGTAGGGCTTTTGGCAGTGTTAAAGGACAGAGACCTCGGCCGTCACGTATAATTCTTTAAAATTGCATCTCATGTAGTTAGTGCAGTTAATAAGATGGATTAACCTGGATATTACTGGGAATGAAGGGATTGAACTATAAGGAGAGGCTGGATAGGCTGTGGCCTTTTTCACTGGAGAGTAGGAGATGGAGGGGTTTATAAAATCATAAGGGGTACAGATAAGCTGAAGGACTGATGTCTTTTCCCTAGAGTTGGGGATTCAAAACTGAGTGATATGTTAAGGTGCGAGGAAAAAGATTTACAAAAGTCATGAGAGGTAATTATGTTAGACAGAAGCTAACAGGCTTGTGTGTGGAATGAACTTCCAGAGGAAGTGATGAAAGCAGGGACAGTTACAACGTTTAAATTTAGATCAGTACATGGATAAGACATGAGTTTGGATGGTACTGTGAGCAGCTGCCCTCTCCCTCCCCCTCTCTGAATGAATCCCTGTTGGTTTTCACCCTCTACCAATGCCTGTTTAGTGGCATGGGGCCGCCAGCAGCGGGTGGCATTGCATCACTTTAAGCACCACAGAGACTGCCAGACCTGCCCAACACAGAGACACAGATACACACACACGGGAATTGTTAGGACACACTATTGAGCTCATCTGGTAATTTAAACTAAACATAAATAAATGCTCAATTTGCCTTGTAAACTGACAAAATATGAGTGATAGATAACTCCCAAATTCCATTGTTTAAATAAAAACAACAATGTATTTTTTGACACTGAAAGTGAATTGAAAGAAATCCGATATCTCTTAACTGCTTATTACCCGACTCCAGTTCTCTAGCAATATACTGTTTCTGGGTTTGCCATCCTCTCATATCACAGGTGCTTGTAAGCTCTCAGTTCAGAACAGCATTCACCCTCTCTTAAAGGTACAGTTCACGTTTTCAACTTGATCACCTGATGAATATAGATAAGTGGAACCTATCCGGATTTATCTTGCTCTGTGGTTTTTCAATATTCCATCCACTACGTCTCGTGTGAGACAGGATTTTTGTTGCTCCATTGGCAGCATCGGATTGTTCGACTCTGTCCGTGGGAATATAGCGGTATTTCACTTGGTAACACTCATATGTGTGGGGCAGGATTTCAGTTGTTTCATGGGGACTGTGACGCTATAATAATCTCAATGTTTGTAGATGGCACTGAAACTGAAAGAATTGTAAAGTCTATGGAGGACAGTGAGGAACTCTAACAGGACAGTGACGTGCTGGTGTATTGTTCAGGTGTATGTCAGATGGGGATCAGTGCAGAGCAGTGTGAGGTGATGCACTTTGTTAGGAACGACAATGAAAGACAGTGTAAAACAGGCTGCACCATTATAATGGGGGTGGAGGAGCAGAGGGTCTGTATATGAGCACAGATTGTTGAAGATGTCAGGACAAGTGAGGAGAGCAGTAACTTTTACAGATTAGTTTCAGTATCTGAGCTGTTTACAGGATGAGGTGTTGTAGGGAGTCTCGGTGCTCCCTTCCTGGGAGTTGGTGGTGACTATGTGTTGTGAGCCCACCCTCCTGCCCACCGAGACCGTGGGGATTCCATTTTTACCAGCTCGACACAAAAGGGAGATGGCATCAGGGCCACGGCTTCTAAGTTGTGCCGGGAGGGGGGGGGGGGGGGAGAGGGGGGAGAGCTGCCAGTGGGTTTAAAGTGAGAATTGCTCTTCACTGAATATTGCTCCTTACGGTCGGTGGGACGTGGATATTTCAGAATCTCCACACGAGGCATCCCGGTCCTCTCCGGCTCATACTAGGCTCCTCCCCACATGGCGGGGGAGGGGGGGTGGAGGGAACGGATATCGGGCACTCCACCGCCCGGCTTGGCCCTATTGTCCTATTCCAGGCTGTGTCTCCTGTAATGGGAGCAATGGAGGGATAGAGGGAGGGAGTGGGTGGCACTGCTGTTAGTGCTGCTGTAGGTGGGGGACAGGGTCATGGTGAGGTGTCCAGGGAGAGTCAGTCTACAGTGTTGTATCCAGGCAGTGTTATTAGTGTAATGGAAGGGGTGACAGAGAGAGAGAGAGATATGGGTTGGGGAGAAGGTGGTTCATGCAGCAGAGAGATAGATGGATCATGAGCCTTTATCGGGGATCGCTGCAAAAACACATGTTGTGATTCTGTTCGCCGAGCTGGGAATTTGTGTTGCAGACATTTCATCCCCTGTCTCGGTGACATCCTCAGTGCTTGGGAGACTTCTGTGAAGCGCTTCTGTGATGTTTCCTCCGGCATTTATAGTGATTTGTATCTGCTGCTTCCAGTTGTCAGTTCCAGCTGTCCGCTGCAGTGGCCGGTACATTGGATCCAGGTCGATGTGCTTTGATTCTGTCCAGAATTCTGTCAAAATGTTTTCATTTCACCATTATGAAAACTGGGAACACATCCTCCCATGACACTGTGCCTCGGTCTCCCCCTCTCTGTCTATTTCCCATACTCCTCCCATTTGTTATTGTTTAAACTGATTCCCCTCCATCTCTCTAGAAGTGATGTTCACACCCACAGCATCCCCTTGTCAGGGCACAATGGAGAGAAGGAGCTGTGAAATGGATGGGACCTGTACATCCTGTCACGGTCAGCATGGGCTGCACGTTTCCCCACGCTGGGCAGGAATCTAACACAATGTTACTGACCAATGCACTGGGTGGAATACATAACTCTGCAGGCGAGGAGGCTAACTGCTCCAGGTTACAAATTGGTGATCACTGGACAGCTCTCTGTGCTGGACAGATATCTAATCCGGGTTTATTGATCAATGCATGGATGTGGTGTCCAATGCTTCCCACACTGAACAGACAGGAGGCTGGAGGAACACAGCAAGCCAGGCAGCATCCGGAGGTGTGGAGTTCGACATTTCCGGCGTAAACCTTCTTCAGGATTCATGCGGAAGGGTTACTCCCGAAACGTCGACTTCTCCACCTGTTGATACTGCTTGGCTTGCTGCGTTCTTCCAGCCCCCAGCCTGTCTACTTTGGATTCCAGCATCTGCAGTTTTTTTTTGTCTCTAACCCAGCTTCCCATACTCGACAGATGGTTTAAAGATAAATGCCATGATCTGATCTGTGCAGTGTTGCACTCTGGACAGATTGCTGGGTTGGACTGAACAGTACACTAGCCTGGACTACACAGTGTTCTGGGATGAACAGATATCTCCTCTGGGCTAGTTCTGTGAGGTGGATTGAGAATGTCTTATATCGCAACATTTCAACTGATCAAGTAAGGTCTTTAGCTCCCATTCTTCTAATTGAACCCTCCGCCTCTCACCCCATAACGTTACAGTGTGCCCAGGCACAGTACATCATGTTGGTGAATACCCACTCTCCTGGCAGCAGCCCCAGCCTCTTCATTCAGAAGCAGGCAGCCATTCACATTGTCCTCGGGTCTCCACGGAGAAAGGAATAATGGCCTTTCAGATAAAGGCTGTCCAGTTGGTACAGGGCGCAAAGCATCCTCCCCCTCACCAAGTCCCACCAACAAACAACCACATCAAAATAGCCGGTGTGTACAGAGAATAATGGGGCCACTGTGAACATCAGTGAGCAGACCATCAGAGAGATGGGGCCACACTTCCAATGTCTGGACAGGTCAGAGTGAACCCTCCAGTACACATGGTATCACAAAGTCCTGTAATCCCTCTCCATTTCTGTTATTCTCCCTGAAAAATAAAATCACAGGTTCGCAGTTACCCACATTATATTCAATCTACCAAGTCGTTGTGCGTTACTTATCCATTTACAGATTCTGATTAGATTAGTTACAATATTGAAACAGGCCCTTCATCCCAACAAGTCCACACCGCCCAGCAGAAGCGCAACCCACCCATATCCCTACATTTACCCCTTACCGAACACTACGGGCAGTTTAGCATGGCCAATTCACCTAACCTATACATCTTTGGACTGTAGGAGGAAACCGGAGCACCCGCAGGACACACACGCAGACACGGGGAGAACGTACAAATTCTACACAGTCAGTCGCCTGAAGCAGGAATTGAACCCGGGTCTCTGGCTCTGTGAGCCAGTAGTGCTATCCCCTGGACCACCGTGCCACCCATTACCTCCCTCGCTAACTTCAGTTTCTCTCAATCTTAGTGTCAGCATAAATTTAGTTAGAACATGTTTGTTCCATTTCTGGAAAGCCTTGATATAGTTTGCAAATATTTGAGGTCCCAGCACTAGTCACTGTGTCACTGCAGTCGGTGTTTGTGTTAAAATGATAGAGACTGATTGCTTCCTAATTTATCCCTGCTCTGGCTCAGTATACCGTCCCCCGCGGATTCCTGTGTAGCAGGTTTGAAATGCTGAATACTCCCTTCCATTTCCTGTGTAACAGGTATGAGAGATTAAAAGATCTGCTCCAATTGCTGAGTAACAGACTCCAATGGCCGAATGGCCACATTCTTTCCTAGATAAATCTCTAGATGGGCTGATAGCCTGCTTCAATACAGGTGTAGTTGGGAATGATGCTGAATGTTTTGGAACCATCAGTGAACAGCCCACTTCTGACTTTACCATGGAGGGAAGGCCATTGATGCTGCAGTGTTGCGAGCTCACAGTGCCTCATGGATGGCCAGTTTCCATTAGCACGGTCCTTGAGAAGTATGTCCTATTTCACAGGAGGGAGTGCCACATAAAACAGTGGGCAGGGTCTTTTATATGAGGCTGAGAATTTCCCTCCACCAGGACTGTGTGCTGGGTGTTCCTACAAATACTGTTAGCGACAGATTGATGTGAGACAAAGGGTTTGGTGAGAATGTTTCCCTCTTGTTGGTTCCCCCATCACTTCCCCCAGTCTGGCTGCTGTGTATGTGAGGTCTTTCCCTGGTCAGTCAGCGGTGGGCCTATGGGGACACTCTTGGTGATGGACCTTGAAGTCCCACACCCAGAGGACGGTCTGTGTCCTTATCACCCTCAGTGCTTCCTCTGATTTGTTTCCAAAATCGAGAGAAACCAAGTTATCACCGAGGGACAGGTGAGGGGCAGGAGATGACCATCCTCAGGCGATTTCCTTGATCATTTGTGATCTGTTACCATGATCCTTCCTGGGTTCTGGAATCAATGTTGGGGAATTTCAGGGTAACTCCTTCTCTGACTGTATCCCAGGGAGTCCCCACCACTGGTGGGTCTGTCCTGCCGGTAGGACAGTATATACCCAGGGATGGTGATGGGGCTTCACGAAACATGACCCATCAGACCTGGTCCCGTGAGTATGACGGTATCAGACTGTTTCTTGACTGGGAGGGTGGTGCTGGAAAAGCACAGCAGGTCAGGCAGCATCCGAAGTTCAGGGGAATGAACGTTTCGGCATAATCCCTTTATCAGGAATGAGGCTTTTGGGCCGGGGAGCTGAGAGATAAATGGGAGGTGGGTAAGGCTGTGGCTGGGTGGAAGGAAGTTGGGAATGTGATCGGTAGATAGAGGTGGGGGAGAGGTGATAGGTCAGAGAGGAGGGTAGAGTGGACATAGTGGGACAGGTGATGGACACGTCAAGGAGTTCCTCAGAAAGTTCTGTCCTCGACATTCTATTACAGACATTCCCCGAAACTTTCTGTTCCCAAAATTCTATAACTGACACTCTCCGGAACGTTCTGTTCCCAACATTATATAATTGACATTCCCCAGAACGTTCTGTCCCCGACATTCTACAACTGACATTCCCTGGAACGTTCTGTCCCTGACATTTTATAACTGACATTCCCCGGAACGTTCTGTCCCTGATATTGTTTGTGAACGGCTGGACGTCAGTGAATTGAACAATCGCTAAGATGCCGAGGGAAGAGATCCCGTTTGCGAGAGAAGGAGACACTGTTCCGAAGGCCCCTCAGGCAGTTAAAGCGGTGAATACCTTTTCCCAGCGTTTACATTTCTTCACGACACAGGATCGGCCACAATTTAGACCAAAATACAGAAATTCCCAAACTAAGGAAACTGGGAGAGAATCCTTCAGGACAGCAACGTTTCCACCCTCCGTCTTAGGAACTGGGAAGGAGTGACCTGTGTCTGCTCTCGAGTGATCGAGTGTGTGGGAATGTTCTAGAAACCATCTGTCCTTATGGACGTATCTCTGTGCGTTTGGGGAGGGAGGGTTTCTTGTGGTTTATGTCACATTTTTGTCAGTAATTCCGACCTTCCCATTTGCTATTCCAGTTCCAAATATTTTAATAAATCCCTGAAGACAGGGACAATTTTAAAATCTCACTGGGTCCCCAATCAAACGGGTCCCTTTGCCTCCAGGCTGATGGATAATGGGTTTGTTTTCCTTCCTTACAGTTAACGTAGTGACCATCTACGTCCTGCTTTATAAAGATTGTGGATTGTCTCCATGTGTCAGACGTTACCTGGGGGCCATGGCAGCGGCGGATCTCCTGGTCATTATCCTCGACCTGATCCTGAGACACATTCCCATTGTTTATCGGAAACAGTTTTATTTCCTGAGGGACTCCGTCCCCGTGTGTAATATCCACGCCGTCCTGCTTTATGCAGCCACTGACTGCTCTGTCTGGTTCACCGTCACTTTCACCTTTGATCGGTTTGTGGCCATTTGTTGCCAGAAGCTGAAAAGTAAATATTGCAGTGAGAAGACGGCGGCTGTGGTTCTGGGAGCAGTGACTGTGCTGAGCTGTTTAAAGAACATTTCCTGGTTTTTTATGCTCATGGCTCGATATCGGCTGTGGAACATACCCTGGTTTTGTGATGTAACAGATGCTGTTCGTTATTCCAGTGTCTGGGTCACAATCGAGTTCCTCCACCACATTCTAACCCCGTGTGTCCCATTTCTCCTGATTCTGCTGCTCAATGTTCTCACCGTCAGACACATTGTAGTTACCAGCAGAGCCCGCAGGAGACTCCGCGCTCACACCAATGGGGACGTTCAGTCTGACACAGAAATGAGAAACCGAAAAAAATCTATCATTTTACTGTTTATGATCTCGGCCAATTTCATCCTGTTATGGTCAATATTAATGCTGTATTCTATATGGTACCGGATATATTGGATTGTGTATTCCCCTGTGTCTCTTCATCTCTTTGTGCGGGAATTGGGCTTCATGCTGCAGCTCCTCAGTTGTTGCACAAACACCGCGATTTATGCCGTGACCCAGACTAAGTTCAGGCAGCAGCTGAAGAATGTGCTGAAATATCCCTTCACCCAAATCCATCCATCCATCAAATTCCCTCATTAATAAATACATTCGGGATTTTCTCATTTCAGTTCAGTGTTTCAGCAATGGGGCAGCCTGTCGCTATGGTAACAGACTGAGGGTAGCGCGGGTTTGTCCATTCTTATCCCATTGAGGAGTTACAGGGAAACATATCAATGTTTTTCACAACTCAGGGGCCAGTGAGAAAAGGCACCATCCCACTGACTGTATCCATCACTTCCATTTCTAAACAATAAAAATGTTGATTAAAGCGTGCCGAGCAGCAGAGTGACCGAAGTTGTTGTGTGTCTTTGTGTTGGAGAAGCTGAGCTGGAGAGAGACAGACTCAGCCCCAAGTCCTGGTCCTCAGGGAAGGGGAGGGCATCGCGCCCTGAGATCAGGAGTTGGGTTAAACTCCCTCTGCCCCCCCACTCCAACCTGACCTCCAAGTTTCCTCTCCCCTACTCTTTCTCCTCAATTCTCCCACTCTCTCTCTTTCGTTCTGCACACTCTCTTTCTCACCACCTCTCCCTTTCACTCTCCCCCGTCCCCCCCTCTCTCTCACACACACACACCCAACCCCGGTTTCTCCACCTGCCACCACTCTTCCCTCTCCCCTCCCCTTCATTCTCTCTCTCCTGCCGTCTCTGTCTCCCTCCCACAATTCCGCCTCTACCCCATTTCCCCCTTCTCCCACCTCCTACATCTCTCTATCATCTCAACCCCACACGCAGCCTCACCACCAACCCCCCAGTCTCTGAGTCAGATGGAGAGGAAAGGATCAGGGAGACAGAGTGTGTAAAATAGAGAAGGAGAGAGGGAGGGAGGGAGATTCAGTCAAAGAGAAACAGAGGGATGTGGGGGGAGAGAGACACAGAGGGAGGGGGATCGAGAGTGAGATAAAGTGGAGAGAGAATGAAGGAGCAGGGAGAGAGAGAGGAACAAGGGAAAGATAGGGCGAGGGAAAAAGAGAGAGAGACGGGGAGGAGATAATTTGAGAGATGGGTGAGAAGAGGGAGCGAGAGAGAGTGGAGAGAGAGAGGAGGGCGAGAGAGAAAGGCGAGCGAGAGGGGGGCGAGAGGCGAGAGAGAAAGGGGTGCGACAGAGAGGAGATGGCGAAATGAGAGAGAGGAGGGGCGAGAGAGAGAGGGGGAGGTGAGGGGGCGAGATAGAGGGGAGGGCGATGCGAGAGAGAGTGGGGACGAGAGAGGGGGGCGAGAGAGAGTGTGGGCGAGAGAAAGGGGACAAGAGAAAGGGGGTTAGGGAGAGGGGGCGAGAGGAACGGGGTGAGAGAGAGGGAGCGAGACAGGGGGCGAGAGGGAGGAGGCGAGACGAGCAGAGATGGAGAAAGTGAGAGGGAAAAGAGAGAGAGTGGGATAAAGAGACAGGGGAGAGAGAGATGGAAGAGAGAGAGGGGAGAGAGAGTGGGGGAGCAAGGGGGCGAGAGAAAGTGGGGTTAGAGAGCACGGGCGAGAGGGGTGCGAGAGAGATGGGGTGAGAGAAATGGGGTGAGAGATTTGGAGTTGGAGCGGGCGAGAGAGAGCAGGCAAAAGAAAGGGGGCGAGAGAGGGGGGCGAGAGAGAGGGGAGCGAGCGAAAGTGGGGCACGAGAGAGGGGGTTCAGAGAGAGGGGGCGTGAGAGAGGGGACGAGAGAGGGTGGAGAGAGAGAGTTTTGAGAGAGGGGAGGACGCGAGAGGGTGGGAAGAGAGAGGAGAGAGAGAGAAGGGCGAGAGAGGGTTGGAAGAGAGAGGGAAGGGAGGGGAGAGAGGAGTAAGAGAGTGGGGACAGAGCTTGTTGGGACAGAGAGGGGAGAAGAGAGAGCAGAGGTAGAGAGACTGAGACAGAGGGAAAAGAAAGAGGGGAGAGAGATGAGAGAGAGAAAGAAAGGGGAAAGAGAGGGGAGTGAGAGAGGGGAGAGAGCACAGAGAGAGAGACGGAAGAGAGAGCAGAGATAGAGAAGGAAAAGAGAGAGAGGGTAGAGAAAGAGTTAGAGAGTGTGGGAGAGAGAGTTGGAGAGAGAGAGCGGAAAGAGGGAGAGGGGAAAGAGAGGGTGTGAGAGAGAGAGTAGGAGAGACGGTGGGAGAGAGAGAAGGGAGTGAGAGGAGGGGAGAGAGGGGAGGGGAGAGAGAGGGGAAGAGAGAGAGAGGAGGGAAGAGAGAGGAGGGTGAAGAGAGGAGGGCAGAGATAGGAGGGTGGCGACAGGAGGGGAGAGAGGAGGGTGGAGAGAGGAGGGCGTGAGAGAGTGGAAGGGTGCGAGGGCGAGAGAGTGAGGGGGATAGAGAGAGACAGAGATAGAGAAAAAGGAGGAGAGAGGGATATAGAGATAGGGGATAAGGGGGGCAGAGAGAGGGTGTAGAGAGACGGGATAGAGTGAGGGGAGAAGACAGATGAGAGAAAGAGTGGGGACAGAGGTGAGAAGAGATAGGGTTGGAGAAGGGGGTTGGGGGGAGAATGAGGGAGGGGGAGAGTGAGAGAGAGAGAGAGTGATAAGATGGGAGGGAATGGGTGAGAGAGTTAGAGGCTGGGTGACAGAGTGGGTGAGTGATGGTGGGAGAAGAGAGAGTGGGGCAAAGAGAGGCTGAGGGAGAGAGAGTGTAGTGGAGAGAGAGGGGAGAGAGAGGGGGCAGAGAGAAGGGGAGCGAGAGGGGGAGCGAGAGGTGTAGAGAGGGGGGCAGATGGGGGCGAGATAGGAAAGGCGAGAGAGGGGAGGGCAAGAAAGGGGAGGGCGAGAGTTGAGGGGGCGAGAGAGGGGAGGGCGAGAGAGTGCAAAGGGCGGGAGTGGGGTGAGAGCGGGAGAGGGGAGAGGTCGGGAGAGTGGAGAGAGCAGGAGAGGGGAAGCGGGAGTGGGAGAGCGAGAGAGGGGAGTGCGAGAGAGAGGGCGAGATAGAGAGGGGAGGGTGAGAGAGAGGGGAGGGCGAGAGAGAGAGGTGCGGGTGAGAGAGGGAAGGACGAGAGGGGATGGTGAGAGAGAGGTAGGGCGAGAGAGAGGGGTGCCCGAGAGAGAGGGGAAGACAAGAGAAAGTGGAGAATGAGAGGGTAGGAGATAGGGGAGGGCTAGAGAGAGTGGAGGGCAATAGAGTGTGTTGGGAAAGAGAGAGGGGATGGCGAGCGAGCGTGGAGGGCTGGAGAGAGGAGAGGGCGAGAGAGGCGGCGAGGGGGAGTGCAAGAGAGGGGAGGGCGAGAGACAGAGAAGGGCGAGAGAGTGGGGAGGAAGAACGTGGGGAGGGCGAGAGAGAGGGACGAGAGAGAGGATGGCGAGGGAGAAGAGATTGAGAGAGGTGAGAGCAAGAGACGGGAGGGCGAGAGAGAGCGGAGGACGAGATAGCGGGGAGGGCGAGGGAGGCGAGGGCGACAGAGAGGGGAGGGCGATGGGTAGGGCATGAGGGGAGGGAGACTGAGTGGGAAGGCGAGAGAGAGGGGAGTGCGAGACAGAGGGGAGGCGTGAGCGGGGAGGGCAAATGAGGTGAGGGCAACAGAGTGGAGGGCGAGAGAGAGGGGAGGGCGAAAGAGAGGAGAGGGAGGGAATGCGAGAGAGGAGTGGGTGAGAAATAGGTGGGCGAGAGTGGATGCTGAGAGAGCGCGGAGAGCGAAGGAGAGGGAATGACGAGAGAGAAGGGAAGGCGAGAGAGGGGGGTGGCGAGAGAGAGGGGAGGGAGAGAGAGAGGGCATTTTGATAGAGGGGGCAGGGCGAGAGAGTGAGGGGAGTGTGAGAGGGCAGAGTGAGAGAGGGGGAGGGCAAGAAAGGGGAGGGAGAGTGCGGGGCGGGCGAGAGAGTGGGATGTGCGGGAGGGAGGGAAGGAGGAGCGTGTGGAGGGCAAGAGAGAGAGGGGAGGGGAGAGAATGGATGGCAAGAGAGATGGGATGGTGAGAGAGGGGAAGGTGAGAGAGAGGTATGGTCGAAAGAGGGGAGAGCGTGAGCAATAGGAACGACAGAAGGGATGGCGAGAAAGGGAAGGACGAGAGACGGGAGGGCGAGAGAGGGGAGGGCAAGAGAGGGGGAGGAGAGAGAATGGAGGGTAAGAGAGAGGAGAGGGGGAGAGAGGGTGTATGGCGAGAGAGGTGAGAGCAAGAGAGAGGGGAGGGACAGAGAGAGGTGAGAGACAGAGTGGCGGGAAAGATAGCGGAGGGCGAGAGAGGGGAGGTCGAGATAGAGGAGAGGGAGTGTTTGTGGGGTGAGGAGTGAGAGGGGCGGGCGATAGAGAGGTGACAGAGAAATAAAGGCTCAGAGAAGAGAGGGCGAGAGAGAGGGGAGGGTCAGTTAGCGGGGAGGGTGAGTGAAGGGAGGACGAGAGAGAGGGTATAGCAAAGAGATGGGAGGGCGAGAGAGGGGAGGGCGAGAGAGTGGTTGGCGAAAGAGGGGAGGCTGTGAGAGAGGGGAATGCCGAGAGATAGGGAGGGCGAGAGTGTGGGGAGGCGAGAGAGAAGGGAGGGCGAGAGATGGGAGGGTGAGAGAGATTTGAGGGCTGCAGAGAAGGGAAAGCAAGAGAGCAGAGAGTCAGAGAGCTGAGGGCGAGAGAGGGGAGGGTGAGAGAGTTGATGTCGAGATGCAGGAGGCTGAGTGAGGGGAGGGAGAGAGAGGGGGAAGGAAGAGAAAGGGAAGGGCGATGGAGGGGAGGACAAGAGAATAGAGTGCGAAACAGGGGAGGAACGTCAGAGGGGAGGGCGAGAGAGGGGAGAGCATGAGAGTGGAGGGCGAGGGGGAGGGGGAGTGCGAGAGAGAGGGGAGAGCGAAGGAGAGGGAATGACGAGAGAGAAGGGAAGGCGAGAGAGGGGGGTGGTGAGAGAGGGCGTGGTGAGAGAGGGGGCAGAGCGAGAGAGAGGGGAGGGCGAGCGAACGGGGAGAGAGGGGAGAGAGAGAGGGGAGGGTGAGAGGGCAGGGTGAGAGAGACGGGAGGGTGAGAGACGGGAGGGTGAGAGACGGGAGGGAGAGAGAGGGGAATGCGAGAGAGTAGTGGGTGAGAAATAGGTGGGCGAGAGCGGATGCCGAGAGAGAGGGGAGAGCGAAGGAGAGGGAATGACGAGAGAGAAGGGTAGGCAAGAGAGGGGGATGGCGAGAGAGAGGGGAGGGAGAGAGAGAGGGCACGGTGAGAGAGGGGGCAGGGCGAGAGAGAGGGGAGGGAGAGAGAACGGGGAGAGAGGGGAGAGAGGGGGAGGGTGAGAGGGCAGGGTGAGAGAGAGGGGAGGGCGAGAGAGGAGAGGGAGAGAGTGGCGCGGACGAGAGAGTGGGATGTGCGAGAGAGAGAGGAGGGCGAGGGAGAGGGGAAGATGAGAGAGGAGAAGGCGAGAGAGGGGAGGGAGGGAGATCAGAGGGCGAGAGAGGGGAGGGCGAGAGAGTGGGTTCACGGAGAGAGCGGAGGGTGAGAGAGCCAAGGGCGAGAGATGGGAGGGCGAGAGTTGGGATGGAGAGAGAGGAGGCCGAGAGAGGGGAGGGCGAGAGAGAGGGGTGGAAGAGTGAGCGTGGAGATCCCGAGAGAGGGGATAGCAAATGAGAGGGAAGGGCGAGAGAGGGGGAGGAAGAGAGACGGAAGGGCGATGGGGGGCGAGAGAGTGGTCGGAGAAACAGGGGAGGGCGTCAGAGAGGGGAGGGCGAGAGAGAGGGGAGGGCGAGAGAGAGGGGGTGCGAGAATGGGGAGGGCGAGAGAGAGGGGAGGGCACGAGAGGGGAGGCTGACAGAGAGGAGGGCGAGAGAGAGGGGAGGGAGAGTTAGTGAGGATGGAGAGTGAGAGGGGAGGGCGAGAGAGATGGGAGGGCGAGAGAGCGGATGGCGACAAAGAGGGGAGGGTGAGAGAGGGGAGGGCGAGAGAGCGGAGGGCGAGATTGTGGAGGTTGAGAGATAGGTATGCGAGAGAAGCGAGGGCGTGTGACAGGAGGGCGAGAGACGGGTGGGCGAAAGTGGGGAGGGCGAGAGAGGGGAAGGCGAGAGGCAGTGGTGGGTGAGGGAGTGCGGCTGGGGAGAGGGGAAAGAGAGGGCAGTGTGGGAGAGTGGCGAGAGAGAGGTGAGGGCGAGATAGGGGAGGGCGAGGGAGAGGGGAGAGAATTAGAGGGGAGGGACAGTGAGAGGGGAGGGCGAGAGAGTGAACGGCGAGAGAGAGGTGAGATAGAGAGAGGCGAGGTCAACAGGGGGAGGGCGAGAGACAGTGGTTGGCGAGGGAGTGGGGAGGGGGAGAGGGGATAGAGAGGGCAGTGTGATAGAGTGGCGAGAGAGAGGTGAGGGCGAGAGATGGGGAGGGCGAGACAGAGGGAAGGGAGATAAAATGTTGGACGACGGAGAGGAGGGCGAGATAGACGAGAGGAAGAGTTAGAAGGGAGGGATAGTGAGTGGGGAGGGCAAGAGAAGGTCGAGCGAGTGAAGAGATGTTGAGAGAAAGGGAATAGCGAGTGAGAGGGGTAGCCGAGAGAGGGCAGAGCTAGAGAGTGGGGGGCGAAAGTGGGGAGTGCGAGAGAGAGAAGGGAGGGCGAGAGAGCAGAATGAGAGTGAGGGGAGGGCGAGAAAGGGACGGTGCGAGAGAGGCAAGGGCGCGAGATGAGAGGGCGAGAGTGCGGAGGGCGAGAGAGAAGGAATGGGTAGAAAGTGGGAGGGAGAGAGAGTATAGGGCGAGAGGGGAAAGAGCGAGAGTGAGGGGAGGGCGAGAGAGATGGGTGGGCGAGAGAGGGGATGACGAGAGAGAGGGGAGGGTGAGAGAGGTGAGGTCAAGAGACGGGAGGACGAGAGAGGGGAGAGCATGAGACAGGAGGGCGAGATAAGGGAGAACGAGAGAGGGAAGGGTGAGAGGCGGGAGAGCGAGAGAAGGGAGAGCGAGAGAAGGGATAGCAAGAGACAGGAGGGCGAGAGAGGGGAGGGCGAGAAAGGGGAGGGTGAGGGAGGGGATGACGAGAGAGAGTTGAAGGAGAGAGGGTGGGCGAGGGAGAGGGGAGGGCAAGAGAGGGGAGGGAGAGAGTGAGGGATGGGCGAGGGAGTGGGGAGGGGGAGAGGGCAGATAGAGAGGGGAGTGTCAGAGAGCGGTGAGAGAGAGGGGTGGGCGAGGGGGGAGGCGGGAAAGAGAGAGGAAGTAGAGTTAGAGGGGAGTGACAGTGAGAGAGGAGGGTGACAGAGAGGTGATCGAGACAACAGAGGTCAAAATAGCGGGGAGGGCGAGGGAGACGTGAGGGTGAGAGACGGGAGAGCTAGAGAGTGGGCGAGCGAAAGAGGGGAGGGCAAGAGAGAGGGGAGGGAGAGAGAGAGAGGAGAGTGCAATATTGGGGAAGGGACGACGTATTAGAGAGAGAGAGGGGAGGGTGAGAGAGAGTGGACGGTGAGAGAATGGGTCGTGCGAGAGAAGGTATGGGGAGAGAGAGGTAGGGAGAGATAGATTGTAGGGCGAGAGAGGGAAGAACGAGAGAGGGGAGGGCGAGAGAGACAGGAGGGCGAGAGAGGGGAGGGCGAGAGAGGAGAGGGCGAGAGAGGTTAGGGCGAGAGAGAAGTGTGGGCAAGGTTGAGGGGAAGGGGAGGGGGAGAGCGAGAGAGTGGAGTGCGAGAGCCCAGCGAGAGAGAGAGAGGGGAAAGGAAGAGATGGTGAGGGCGAGAGAGAGGGAAGGGAGAGAGGGGATTGCGAGAGAGGGGAGAGGGAGGGAAGGAAGGTCGAGAGAGAGGGGATAGAGATGGAGATGCAAGGGTGAGAGAGGGGAGAGGGCGAGATAGTGGAGTGGGGCAGAGGGGAGAGAGAGAGTTTCGAGTGCGAGAGAGGGGAGAGGGAGAGAATGGGTGAGCGAGGGGAGGGAGAGAGAGAGGAGGGTGAGAGAGGTGAAGGTGATAGAGAGGTGAGGGAGAGAGAGAGGGGACGGCGAGAGACGGGAGGAAGCGAGGGAAAAGAGAGAGAGAACTGTGCAAGACAGAGAAGAGGGGAGAAGGGAGAGAGAGAGGGGAGTGCGGGTGACTGGCGAGAGAGAGGGGAGGGGAGAGAAGGGGAGGGAGAGAGAAAGTATGTCGAGAAAGGGGAGGGTGAGAGAGGGAAGTGCGATAGATGGGAGGGAGAGAGAGTGGTGGGGGAAAGAGGGGACGGCGAGAGAGACGGGATGGCGAGACACGGGAGGGTGAGAGAAGGGAGAGCGAGAACGAGGGGAGGGCGAAAGGGGGATGACGTGTGAGGAGAAGGTGAGAGAGGTGATTGCAAGATTGGGGAAGTCGAGAGAGAGGTGAGGTAGCGAGGGCGGTGGCGAGCGATGGGATGGAGAGAGAGGGTTGGGTGAAAAAGGGAACGGCGTAGGAGATGGGACAGATAGAGGGGAGGAAGAGAGAATGAGGGGAAGAGGCAGGAGGGCGAGATACGGGAGGGCAAGAGAGAGGGGAGTGGGAGAGAGAGGAAAGCAAGAGAGCGGAGACGGTGAGAGTGGGGACGGCGGGAGGGAGGTGAGGTCGTCAGAGAGGGGAGGGCGAGAGAGGGGATGTCGAAAGACGGGAGGACGAGAGGGGGAGAGGGAGAGAGAGCGGTGTGCGATTGAGATGGGAGGTCAAGGGAGAGGAGGGCGAGAGAGGGGAGGTCGACAGACGGGAGCATGAGAGAGGGGAATACGAGAGATGGGAGGTCGAGAGACGGGAGGGCGAGAGAGCGGAGAGGAAGAGAAGTGAGAGCGAGAGACGGGAGCGCGAGAGACAGGAGCACGAGAGACAGTAGGGCGAGCGTGGGTAGTACGATAGACTGGAAGGCAAGGGAGGGAAGGGCGAGCGACCGTAGAGATGGGGGGAGGGCGAGAGAGGGCGGTGAGAGAGTGGAGGGCGAGAGAGTGGCGAAGATGACAGAGCACGGAGGGCGAGTGAGAGGAGAGGGAGAGAGAGTGGGGAGGGGGCGATGGGTGAGAGAGGGGAGTGCGAGACAGTGGCGAGAGAGAGTGTGGAGGACGAGAGAGAGGGGAGGGTGAGAGAGGGGTGGTGCGAGAGTGGGGATGGGCGAGAGAGGGGAAGGCTAGAGAGGGGCAGGTGAGAGACTGAAGGGCGAGAGAGTGGAGAGCGAAAGAGAAGGAATGGGGAGAGATGGGGAGGGAGAGAGAGAGTGTAGGGCGAGAGAGGGAAGAACGAGAGAGGGGAGGGCGAGAGATATGGGAGGGTGAGACAGGGGATGGCGAGATAGAAGTTGAGGGTGAGAGAGTGGAGGGCGAGAGACGGGAGGGCGAGAGAGTGGAGGGCATGAGGCGGGAGGGCGAGAGACTGGAGAGCGAGCGAATGGAGGGCGAGAGATGAGAGGAAGAGAGAAGGGAGGGCGAGAGAGGGGAGGGTGTTAGAGAGCAGGGTGAGAGGGAAGGGCAAGAGACTGGAGAGCGAGCGAATAGAGGGCGAAAGAGTGGTGTGGGTGAGAGTGTTGGTTGGGGAAGAGGGGAGAGAGAGAGAGGGTAGTGCGAGAGAGGGGCGAGAGAGAGGGGAGGGAGAGAGAAAGTTGGGCGAGAGAAGGGAGGGCGAGAGAGATGGGAGTGCATGAGTGGGGAAGGTAAGAGAGAGGGGAGGTGAGAGGGGGGACGAATGATGGGATGGTAGAGAGAGGTTTGAGCGAATGCGGGGCCAGCGAAGCAGAGAGAACAGACAGAGTGGTGGAATAGAGAATGTGGGCGAGAGACGGGAGGGCGTGAGATGAGAGGGTGAGAGAGAGGGGAATGGGAGAGAGAGGGGACGGACAGAGAGACGGGAGGGCGAGAGAGGGGTTGGCGAGGGAGAGTGCACGGCGAGAGAGGGGAGGGCGAGAGGAGGGAGGGTGAGAGGGTGTGGGTGAGAGCAGCAAGACAGAGCGAGGAGGGGGAGAGAGAGGGGATTGCGAGAGAGCGGCGAGAGAGTGGGGAGGGTGAGAGAGAGGGGAGTGCGAGTGAGATGGGAGGACGAGAGAGGGGAGGTCGGGAGATGGGAGCACGAGAGACGGGAGGGCGAGAGACGGGAGAGCGAGAGACAGGTCCGCGAGAGATGGTAGGGCGAGAGTGGGTAGGACTAGAGACAGGAAGGCAAGAGAGGGGAGGTCGAGCGAGTGGAGGGAGAGAGGGAATAGCGAGAGAGATGAGGGCGAGAGAGGCGAGGGCAAGAGAGAGTTGACGACGAGAGAGAGCATAGGGCGAGAGAGGAGCGGGCGAGTGAGTGGTGTGCGAAGGATGGGAGGGCGAAAGAGAGGAGGGCGTGAGAGAGGTGAGGGTGAGAGAGTGAGGAGGATGAGAGAGAGGGGATGGCGAGAGAGGGGAGGGTGAGAGAGAGGGATGGGTAAGAGAGGGGAGGGCGAGAGAGAGGGGAGGGCGAAAGAGATGGGAGTGCGAGAGAGATGCGAGGGCGAAAAAGGGGAGGACAAGAGAGAGGGGAGAAACAGAGAGGTGGGTGCAAGAGCGAGCGCCGGGAGACGGGAGGGCAATAGAGGGGAGAGCAAGAGAGAGGGAGGGCGAGAGAAAGTGAAGGGCGAGAGAGAGGGGAGAGCAAGAGAGAGGGCCGGGTGAGAGAGCGACAGGGCGAACGAGGGGGAGGGCGAGAGAGAAGCAAGAGAGAGTGCAGACGGAGAGAGAGGGAGTCCTAGAGATTGGCTAGAGAGAGAGAGAGGGGAGTGAGAGAGAGAGAGAGGGGAGAATGACAGAGGTGTGGGAGAGAGAGAGGGGATGGAGAGAGGGGGGAGGGCGAGAAAGAGGAGATCGAGAAAGAGGGCAGGGGGAGGGCGAAAGAGAGAGAGAGAGTAATGGACGAAAGAGGGGAGCATGAGAGAGAAAGGAGATTGAGCGAGAGGGGATAGCGAGAGATAGGAGGGCGAGAGCGCGGAGGGTGAGAGAGATGGAAGGGCGAGAGATGGGAGAACGAGAGAGGGGAGGAGGAGAGAGGAGTAGGGCGAGAGAGAATGTAGGGCGAGAGAGGGGAGAGCTAGAGAGAGGGGAGTGCGAGTGAGATGGGAGGGCGAGAAAGGGGAGGTCGGGAGACGGGCGAGCGAGAGACAGGAGTGCGAGAGACGGAATGGCAAAAGAGGGGAGGGCGAGCGAGCGGAGGGAGAGAGGGGGGCGAGAGATGGGAGGGCAAGAGGGAGGTGACGACGAGAGGCCACGGAGGGCGAGAGGGAGGAGACCGAGAGAGTGGTGTGCAAGGGAGCGGAGGGCGAAAGAGAGGAGGGTGTGAGAGAGGAGAGGGCGAGAGAGTGGAGAGGATGAGAGAGATGGGAGGGCGAGAGAGATGGGAGTGTGAGAGAGGGAAGGGCGAGAGAGATGGGAGGGCGAGAGATGGGAGGGCGAAAAGGGGAGGACAAGAGGGAGTGGAGAGACAGAGAGGAGAGTGCGAGAGCGAAGGCCGGGAGACGGGAGGTCAAGAGAGGAGAGGGCAAGAGAGAGGGAGGGCAAGAGATAGCGAAGGGCGAAAGAGAGGGAAGGCGAGAAGGCGGAGAGCAAGAGAGAGGGGAGTGTGAGAGAGGGATAGGGTGAGCGAGGGGGAGGGGGAGAGAGCAGCAAGAGAGAGCACGGAGGGAGAGAGAGAGGTGAGGATGAGAGAGGTGAGGGAGAGATAGGGGAGTGAGAGAGAGGGGGAGGGCGAGAGAGGGGAGGGCGAGAGAGAGGGGAGGGTGAGAGATATGGGAGGGTGAGACAGGGGATGGCGAGATAGAAGTTGAGGGTGAGAGAGTGGAGGGCGAGAGACGGGAGGGCGAGAGAGTGGAGGGCATGAGGCGGGAGGGCGAGAGACTGGAGAGCGAGCGAATGGAGGGCGAGAGATGAGAGGAAGAGAGAAGGGAGGGCGAGAGAGGGGAGGGTGTTAGAGAGCAGGGTGAGAGGGAAGGGCAAGAGACTGGAGAGCGAGCGAATAGAGGGCGAAAGAGTGGTGTGGGTGAGAGTGTTGGTTGGGGAAGAGGGGAGAGAGAGAGAGGGTAGTGCGAGAGAGGGGCGAGAGAGAGGGGAGGGAGAGAGAAAGTTGGGCGAGAGAAGGGAGGGCGAGAGAGATGGGAGTGCATGAGTGGGGAAGGTAAGAGAGAGGGGAGGTGAGAGGGGGGACGAATGATGGGATGGTAGAGAGAGGTTTGAGCGAATGCGGGGCCAGCGAAGCAGAGAGAACAGACAGAGTGGTGGAATAGAGAATGTGGGCGAGAGACGGGAGGGCGTGAGATGAGAGGGTGAGAGAGAGGGGAATGGGAGAGAGAGGGGACGGACAGAGAGACGGGAGGGCGAGAGAGGGGTTGGCGAGGGAGAGTGCACGGCGAGAGAGGGGAGGGCGAGAGGAGGGAGGGTGAGAGGGTGTGGGTGAGAGCAGCAAGACAGAGCGAGGAGGGGGAGAGAGAGGGGATTGCGAGAGAGCGGCGAGAGAGTGGGGAGGGTGAGAGAGAGGGGAGTGCGAGTGAGATGGGAGGACGAGAGAGGGGAGGTCGGGAGATGGGAGCACGAGAGACGGGAGGGCGAGAGACGGGAGAGCGAGAGACAGGTCCGCGAGAGATGGTAGGGCGAGAGTGGGTAGGACTAGAGACAGGAAGGCAAGAGAGGGGAGGTCGAGCGAGTGGAGGGAGAGAGGGAATAGCGAGAGAGATGAGGGCGAGAGAGGCGAGGGCAAGAGAGAGTTGACGACGAGAGAGAGCATAGGGCGAGAGAGGAGCGGGCGAGTGAGTGGTGTGCGAAGGATGGGAGGGCGAAAGAGAGGAGGGCGTGAGAGAGGTGAGGGTGAGAGAGTGAGGAGGATGAGAGAGAGGGGATGGCGAGAGAGGGGAGGGTGAGAGAGAGGGATGGGTAAGAGAGGGGAGGGCGAGAGAGAGGGGAGGGCGAAAGAGATGGGAGTGCGAGAGAGATGCGAGGGCGAAAAAGGGGAGGACAAGAGAGAGGGGAGAAACAGAGAGGTGGGTGCAAGAGCGAGCGCCGGGAGACGGGAGGGCAATAGAGGGGAGAGCAAGAGAGAGGGAGGGCGAGAGAAAGTGAAGGGCGAGAGAGAGGGGAGAGCAAGAGAGAGGGCCGGGTGAGAGAGCGACAGGGCGAACGAGGGGGAGGGCGAGAGAGAAGCAAGAGAGAGTGCAGACGGAGAGAGAGGGAGTCCTAGAGATTGGCTAGAGAGAGAGAGAGGGGAGTGAGAGAGAGAGAGAGGGGAGAATGACAGAGGTGTGGGAGAGAGAGAGGGGATGGAGAGAGGGGGGAGGGCGAGAAAGAGGAGATCGAGAAAGAGGGCAGGGCGAGGGCGAAAGAGAGAGAGAGAGTAATGGACGAAAGAGGGGAGCATGAGAGAGAAAGGAGATTGAGCGAGAGGGGATAGCGAGAGATAGGAGGGCGAGAGCGCGGAGGGTGAGAGAGATGGAAGGGCGAGAGATGGGAGAACGAGAGAGGGGAGGAGGAGAGAGGAGTAGGGCGAGAGAGAATGTAGGGCGAGAGAGGGGAGAGCTAGAGAGAGGGGAGTGCGAGTGAGATGGGAGGGCGAGAAAGGGGAGGTCGGGAGACGGGCGAGCGAGAGACAGGAGTGCGAGAGACGGAATGGCAAAAGAGGGGAGGGCGAGCGAGCGGAGGGAGAGAGGGGGGCGAGAGATGGGAGGGCAAGAGGGAGGTGACGACGAGAGGCCACGGAGGGCGAGAGGGAGGAGACCGAGAGAGTGGTGTGCAAGGGAGCGGAGGGCGAAAGAGAGGAGGGTGTGAGAGAGGAGAGGGCGAGAGAGTGGAGAGGATGAGAGAGATGGGAGGGCGAGAGAGATGGGAGTGTGAGAGAGGGAAGGGCGAGAGAGATGGGAGGGCGAGAGATGGGAGGGCGAAAAGGGGAGGACAAGAGGGAGTGGAGAGACAGAGAGGAGAGTGCGAGAGCGAAGGCCGGGAGACGGGAGGTCAAGAGAGGAGAGGGCAAGAGAGAGGGAGGGCAAGAGATAGCGAAGGGCGAAAGAGAGGGAAGGCGAGAAGGCGGAGAGCAAGAGAGAGGGGAGTGTGAGAGAGGGATAGGGTGAGCGAGGGGGAGGGGGAGAGAGCAGCAAGAGAGAGCACGGAGGGAGAGAGAGAGGTGAGGATGAGAGAGGTGAGGGAGAGATAGGGGAGTGAGAGAGAGGGGGAGGGCGAGAGAGGGGAGGGCGAGAGAGAGGGGAGGGTGAGAGAGAGGGATAGCGAGAGAGAGGAGGGCGAGGGAGCTGTGGGCGAGCGAGCTGGGAGGGCGAGTGAGTGGAGGGCGAAAGATTGGAGTACAAGAGGGAGATGAGAGACAGAGTGAAGGGTGCAAGAGCGAAGGGCGGGAAATGGGAGGGCGAGAGAGGGGACAACGAGAGAGGGGAGGTGGACAGAGGAGTAGGGCGAGAGAGACTGTAGGGCGAGAAACAGGGGAATGCGAGAGAGAAGAGGTCGGGAGACGGGAGCACGAGAGAGAGTGGAGGGCGAGAGAGAGGGGAACTTGAGAGAGAGGAGGGCGAGAGTGTGGGGCGGGGAGAGCGGTGAGAGAGTGGTGAGAGAGAGTGTGGCAAGAGAGAGTGGAGGGCGAGAGAGAGAGGAGGACACGAAAGTGGAGCTGGAGAGAGAGAGAAAGGCGAGAGAGGGGAGGGCGAGAGAGGAGATAGAGAGTGAGGGGAGGGTGAAAGAGGGTTGGTGTGAGAGAGGGGAGGGTGACATCCGGGTGCTGCGACACAGGGGAGGTGCGAGAGAGGTGAGGGCGAGAGAGGGGCGGGCGAGAGACGGGAGGGCGAGAGAGAGTTGGAGGGTAAGAGAGCGGAGGGCGACAGACGAGAGGGTGAGGGAGGGGAGGGCATGAGGCGGGAGGGCGAGAGACTGGAGAGTGAGAGAAGGGAGGGCGAGAGACTAGAGGGAGACAGAGGGGAGAGCGAGAGAGGGGAGGGCGTTAGAGGGCAGGGTGAAAGGTGAGGGCGAGAGAGGGGAGGGCAAGACAGACGTGTGGGTGAGGAAGTGGGGAGCGGGAGAGGGGAGAGAGGGGGGAGTACGAGAGCGCGGCGGGAGAGAGAGGGCAGGGCGAGAGAGGGGTTGGCGAGAGAGAGTGGAGGGAGAGAGACAGTTGGGTGAGAGAGGGGAGGGCGAAAGAGGGAAGAGTGAGAGAAAGGAGGTCGAGACAGAGTTAATAGCGATGGAAAGGCAAGGGTGAGAGAGGGGAGAACGCTAGAGAGTAGGAATGGGGAGAGGAGAGAGAGAGTGTGAGAGAAGAGACGGGGAGAATTAGGTCGAGAGAGGGGGAGGATGGGAGAGAGGGCAAAGTGAGAAAGGGGGAGTGCGTGATGGAGGGTTGGATGACACAGAGGGGAGGGCGAGTGTGAAGAGATGGAGAGAGGGGCAGGCGAGAGAGCGGAGGATAAGAGAAGGGAGGGTGAGAGAAGGTAAGTCGAGAGAGAGGGGAGGATGGCAGAGCGGGTAGGGCGGGAGACAAAGGAGTGTGTAAGAGTGGATGGCGAGAGAGGGGAGGATGAGAGAGAGTGATGGGCGAAAGAGGGGAGGGTGTGACAGATGGGAGAGATGGAGGGGTGGACGAGACAGCGGAGTGTGAGAGAGGGGAGTGAGAGAGAGGGGAGTGCGAGAGAGCGGAGCGTGAGAGAGCGGAGTGCGAGCGAGGGGAGTGCGAGAGAGGGGAGGGTGAAAGACGGGAGGGCGAGAGACAGGAGGGTGAGAGAGGGGAGGGCGAGAGAGGGGAGCGCAAGAGAGCAGAGTGCGTGAGAGTGGAGCGCGAGAGAGGGGAGGGCGAGAAAGGGGAGTGCGAGAGAGGGGAGTGCGCGAGAGTGGTGGGTAGAGAGACAAGAGGACGAGAGAGCAGAGCGCGAGAGTGCAGAGCGTGAGAGGGGAGAGTGTGAGAGATGAGTGGGTGGTGGAGGGGAGGGCGAGAGAGCGGAGCGCGAGAGAGGTGAGTGCGAGACAGGGGAGGTCGAGAGACGGGAGGACGAGCGATCGGAGCGCGAGAGAGGGAGTGCGAGAGAGGGAAGGTCGAGAGACGGGAGGGCGAGAGAGCGGAGCGCGAGAGAGGGAGTGCGAGAGAGGGGAATGTGAGAGAGTTCAGTGCGAGAGAGGGGAGGGCGAGAGAGGGGAGGGTGAGAGACGGGAAGGCAAGAGATTGGACGGCGAGAGATGGGAGGACGAGAGAGCGGATTGCGTGGGAGCGGAGCGTGAGACAGGGGAGGTCGAGATACGGGAGGGCGAGAGAGAGCAGAGCGTGAGCTAGGGCGTGCGAGAGAGGGGCGTGCGAGAGAGGGGAGGGCGATCGAGGGGAGGTCGAGATAGCAGAGTGTGAGAGAGGGCAGTGCAAGAGAGGGGAGGGCGAGAGATGAGTGGGCGAGAGATGGGTAGGCGAGAGAGCGGAGCGCGACAGCGCGGAGCACGACAGAGGACAGTGCGAGAGATGAATGGGCGAGAGAGGGCGGAGCGCGAGAGAGGGGAGCATGAGAGAGGGGAGTGCGAGAGAGGGAGGTCGAGAGACGGGAGGGTGAGAGAGCGGAGCGCAAGAGAGCAGAGGTGCAAGAGAGGGGAGGGCGAGAGAGGAGAGGGCGAAAGAGGAGAGGGCGAGAGAGCGGGGACAGTAAGAAAGCGGGGAGGGCGGAAGAGAGAGGTGAAGGCGATAGACTGGGGAGGGCGATAAAGGGTAGGGCTAGCGAGAGGGTAGGGTGAGAGGGAGGTGAGAGAGAGAGGGGAGGGGGCTAGTGAGGGGTAGGAGAGAGGGGAGGGAGAGAGATGGGAGGGCGAGAGCGCGGAGAGCGAGGGAGCAGAGCGCGAGAGAGAGGAGTGCGAGACAGGGGAGGTCGAGAGACGGGAGGGCGAGAGCGCGGAGCGCGAGAGAGGGGAGTGCAACGGAGGAGAGGGCGAGAAAGGGGAGGGCAATAGAGGGGAGGGCGAGAGAGTGGAGGACGAGAGAGGGGAGGGTGAGCGACGGGAAGGTGAGAGATGGAAGGGCGAGAGATGGGAAGGCCAGAGAGCGGAGTGCGAGATAGCGGAGCGTGAGAGAGGGCAGTGCAAGAGGGGAGGGCAAGAGAGCGGAGCGTGAGAGAGTGGAGCACGAGAGAGGAGAGTGCGAGAGATGAGTGGGCGAGAGAGGGCGGAACGTGAGAGAGGGGAGTGTGAGAGCACGGAGTGAAAGAGAGGGGAGGGCGAGAGAGCAGAGCGCGAGAGAGCAGATTACGAGAGAGGGGAGTGCGATAGATGGGTGGGAGAGGGAGAGGAGGGCAAGAGAGCGGAGCACGAGAGAGTGGAGCACGAGAGAGCGGAGTGCGATAGAGGGGAGGGTGAGTGAGCGGAGCGCGAGAGAGTGGAGGTGAGAGAGAGGGGTGTGCGAGAGAGGGGAGGGCGAGAGAGAGGAGGGTGACAGAGCGGAGCGTGAGGGAACCGAGCGAGAGGGAGTAGAGTGCGAGAGAGCGGAGGGCGAGAGAGCGGAGCGTGAGTGCGTTGTGTGCGAGACGGGGAGGTCAAGAGACGGGAGGGCGAGAGATGAGTTGGTGAGAGAAGGGAGGGCGAGAGAACAGAGCACGAGAGAGGGCAGTGCGAGAGAGTTGGGTCGAGAGACGGGAGAGCGAGAGAGCGGAGCGCAAGAGAACAGAGGTGGAAGAGAGAGGAGAGGACGAGATAGCGGGTGAGGCGAGGCGGAGAGAGTCGTGGGTGACTGATGGGAGGGCGAGAGAGAAGGGAGGGAGAGAGAAAGGGGCGGGCAAAAGATGTGAGGGCGGGAGAGAGAGGTGAGACATTGGGGACAGACAGAGAGAGGAGGGTGAGAGACGGGAGGGTGAAAAGTCAGAGAGGGGGAGTGCGTGAGGGAAGGTTGGATAACACCGAGGGGAGGGCGAGAGAGAAGGGATGGAGAGAGAGGAGGGCGAGAGAGTGGAGGATAAGAAAAGGGAGGGAGAGAGAAGGTAGGTCGAGAGAGAAGGGATGAAGACAGAGAGGGGAGGGCGTGAGACTGGGGAGTGCGAGAGAGGGGATCGCGAGAGAGGGGAGGATGAGAGTGAGAGGGGTGGGCGAGATTGTTGGGACGGCAAGAAAGAGGGGAGGGGGAGAGAGGAGAAGGCGACAGAGAGGGGAGGGCGATAGAGAGATGAGGGTGAGAGAGGGGATGTCAAGAGAGAGGCAATGGCGAGAGAGAGGTGAGGCCGAGAGAGAAGGGAGGGATACAGAGAGAGGAGGGGGAGAAAGGGTTGGGCAAGAACGTGGGGAGGGCAAGAAAGAGCTGAGGCGGAGAGAGGGGAAGGCGCGGGAGACGGGAGGGCGAGAGAGGG
The DNA here is from genome assembly GCF_037043375.1 of Chiloscyllium plagiosum. NCBI lineage: Eukaryota > Metazoa > Chordata > Chondrichthyes > Orectolobiformes > Hemiscylliidae > Chiloscyllium > Chiloscyllium plagiosum. The sequence continues at coordinate 93,226,520 of NW_028270159.1, read as the reverse complement.
GAATGCAAGAGAGGAGAGAAAGAGGGGAGGGTGAGAGAGTGGGGAAGACGAGACAGGAGAGGGCGACAGAGAGGGGAGCACGCGAGAGGGGAGGGCAGGCGAAGGGAGGGCAAGAGCGAGGGGAGGGCGAAAGAGAAGAGAGGGTGAAAGAGAGGGGAGGGCAAGAGAGAGGGGAGGGCGAAAGCGAGGGGAGGGTGAGAGGGAGGGGAGGGTGAGGGAGAGAGGGGATTGTGAGACGGGGAAGGCGAGAGAGTGGGGAGGGCAAGAGAGCCGGGCGGGGGAGTGTGGAGGGCGGGAGAAAGGGAATGGTGGGAGAGGGGAGGGCGAGATAGAGGGGAGGGCGTGAGTGGAAGGGAGAGGGGTGGGAAACGAGGTTGACGAGAGAGGAGGACAAGAGCGGGTTGAGAGAAAGAGAGTGGAGAGAGAGAGGGGAGGGCAAGAAAGGGGAGGGTGAGAGATGGGACAGCGAGAGAGAGAGGGGAGGGCGAGAGAGAGTGGATGGCGAGAGAGAGGCGAGTGTGAGAGAGGGAGAGGGCGAGAAAGAGGTGGGCGAGAATGTGGGGAGGGCAAGAAAGAGGGGAGGGGTAGAGAGGGGAAGGCGAGAAAGAGGGGGTCGAGAGAGAGATAAGGGCGAGAGAGGGGATGGCGAGAGAGAGGTGAGACCGAGAGAGAAGGGAGGGATACAGAGAGGGAAGGGCGAGAAAGAGTTGGGCAAAAGCGTGGAGAGGGCAAGAAAGAGGGGAGGGGGAGAGAGGGGAAGGCGCGGGAGAGGGGAGGGCGAGAGAGGGGAGTGGAAGAGAGGAGAGAAAGAGGGGAGGGTGAGAGATTGGGGAAAACGAGAGAGGAGAGGGCGACAGAGAGTGGACCACGCGAGAGGGGAGGGCAGGTGAAGGGAGGGCAAGAGCGAAGGGAGGGCGAAAGAGAAGAGAGGGCGAAATAGAGGGGAGGGCAAGAGAGAGGGGAGGGCGAAAGAGAGGGGAGGGCGAAAGAGAGGGGAGGGCAAGAGAGAGGGGAGGGCGAAAGAGAGGGGAGGGTGAGAGGGAGGGGAGAGTCTGGGAGAGAGGGGATTGTGAGACGGGGAAGGCGAGAGAGAGGGGAGGGCAAGAGACCGGGGCGGGGAAGAGTGTGGAGGGCGGGAGAAAGGGGATGGCGAGAGAGCGGCGGCGAGACAGAGGGGAGGGCGAGAGAGTGGAGGGGAGAGAGGGGGTGAAAAGAGGGTGGAGATAGCGGAGGGCAAGAGTGGGTTGAGAGAAAGAGGGTGGAGAGAGAGAGAGAGGGAGGTCAAGAGAGGGGAAAGTGAGAAATAGGGGAGAGCCAGGGAGAGTGGAGGGGAAGAGAGAGGTGAGGGCGAGAGGGAGGGGAGGGCAAGAGAGGGGAGGGCAAGAGCGAGGAGATTGCGAGAGAGCGGACAGGGCGATAGAAAGGGGAGGTCTAGAGTGGAGGGTAAGAGAGTGGAGGGGAGTTACGGGAGGGAGAAAGAGGGTGGAGAGAGAGAGGAGGGCGAGTGAGGGTGGAGAGAAAGAGGGTAGAGAGAGGGAGGGTGGAGGGCAAGAGAGGGGTGGGTGAGAGTTAGGGGAGAGCAAGGGAGAGTGGAGTGGAAGAGAGAGGGGAGTGCGAGAGGGAGGGGATCGGCGAGACAGAGGAGGATGAGAGACGGGAGGAATAGATTGGGGAAGGACGAGAGAGAGGGGAGTGCGAGAGAGGGGAGGGCAAGAGATAGGAGATGGGGAGAGAGGGGAATGCAGGAGAAAAGGGAGGGCAGGAGAGGGGAGAGCGAGAGCGGAGGGCAAGAGAGAGGGGCGGGGAGAGATGGGATGGCGAGAGAGAGTGGAGGGCAAGAGAGTGGACGGCAGAGAGGGGACGGAGAAAGCGGTTGGAGAGAGAGAGGAGGGCGAGGGAGGGTGGAGAGAAAGAGGGTGGAGATAGAGAGAGGGGAGGGCAAGAGGGGGAGGGTGAGAGATGGGGAGAGCGAGGGACAGTGGAGGGGAAGAGAGAGGGGAGGGCGTAAGGGAGGTGTGGGCGAGAGAGCAGAGGATGAGAGAAGGGAGGGAGAGAGAGAGGGAAGAATGAGAGAGAGGGGTGTGCGAGAGACGGAAGGGCGAGAGAGGGGAGGGCGAGAGAGGAGTGGTTGAGTGAGGGGAGGGAGAGAGAGTGTAGGGAGAGAGAGCGGAGTGCGAGACAGAGGCGGGGCGAGAGAGGGATAGGCGAGAGACGAGAGTGCTGGAGAGCGGAGGGTGAGAGAGCAGAGGGGCGTGAGATGGGAGGGTCAGAGTGTGGAGGTGAGAGAGATGGGAGTGTGAGAGAGGGGGAGAGAAAGAGGGTGGAGAGAGTGAGTGGAGGGCAAGAGAGGGGAGGGTGAGAGATTGTGGTGAGTGTGGGAGAGTGGAGGGGAAGAGAGAGGGAAGGGCGAAGGGGAGTGGAGGGCGAGAGAGAGGAGGATGAGAGAAGGGAGAGAGAGAGGGGGGAAGGATGAGAGAGACGGGAGGGCAAATGACGGGAGGTCGAGAGAGCTGAGTCCGAGAGAGGGGTTGGACGAGAGAGGTGTGGGGGAGAGAGGCGAGTGCTAGAGAGCGGAGGGAGAAAGTGTGGAGGGGCGTGAGATGGGAGGCCGAGAGAGTTTGGAGGGTGAAAGACTAGGGAGGGGAGAGAGTGCAGGTCGAGAGAGGGGGAGGGCTCGATAGAGGTGAGGGAGATAGAGGGGAAGTGGGAGAGAGAGAGAGGGAAAGGAGAGAGGGGAGGGAAAGCGAGGGGAGGGTGTGAGTTAGGGAGGGAGAGAGAGGAGGAGGAAGGAAGGGAGGGGAGATAGAGCGAGAGGGAGGGAGAGAGGAAGTTGAGGGTGAGAGAGTGGACGGAGAGAGAGGGGAGAGCGAGTGAAGCCTGGGCGAGCGTGTCCAGAGTGAGAGAGGGAAGGGCGAGAGAGAGGGGAGAGAGAGTGAGAGGGGAGTGGGAGAGAGGTTTGAGAGATAGAATTGGGAGAGAGAGAGTGAGGGCGAGAGAGGGGATGGCGAGAGTGAGGGGAGGACGAGAGAGAGGGGATGGCGAGAGAGGGGTGGGCGAGAGAGAGTGGAGGGCTACAGAGAGGAGTGTGAGAGAGAGGGGAGGGTAAGAGAGACGGGAGGGGAGAGGGAAGAGAGAGGTGAGTGCGAGAGACCGGCGAGAGAGAGGGGAGGGTGACAGACAGGGGAGAGTGAGAAAGAGTGGAGGTCGAGAGAGAGGGGATGGAGTGAGAGAGTAGGACAGGAGAGTGGACGGTGAGAGATTGTAGGTCGAGAGAGGGGGATAGCAAGAGAGAGTGGGGAGGGCGAGAGAGACTGCACGGCGAGAGAGGGGAGGGCGAGAAAGTGGTGAGCGAAAGAGGGGAGGGTTTGAGAGAGGGGACGGCGAGAGATAGGAGAGGACGAGAGAGGGGGGAGGGCGTGAGAGACGTGAGGGCGAGAGAGTGGGGAGGGCAAGCGAGAGGGGTGGAAGAGCGAGAGGGGTCTGATCCCTACCTAACACTGAAGTCTCCCCCTCCCCTAAACAGCACTGCAATCTCCCCCACCCTGACTGATCCCGACCAATCACTGCAATCTCCCCCGCCCTGAATAATCCCTACACAACACTGCAATCTCCCACTGTCTGACTGATCCCTATCCAACTCTGCACTCACCGCTCCTAACTGTTCCCTATACAACACTGCATTCTCACCCTCCATGACTGATCCCTACCCAACGCTGCAATCTCCCCGTCATTGACTGATCACACCCAACACTGCAATGTCCCCCTCCCTACCTGATCCCTACCCAACACTGCAATCACCGCCACTCTGAATAATCCCTGTCCCAAACTGCAATCTCTCCTTCCCTGACTGATCCCGACACAAGGCAAAAGTGAGAACTGCAGATGCTGGAGATCAGAGCTGAAAACGTGTTGCTGGAAAGCAGAGCAGGTCAGGCAGCATCTCAGGAGCAGGAGAATCGACGTTTCGGGCATAAGGCCTTCCTGAAGAAGGGCTTATGCCCGAAACGTCGATTCTCCTGCTCCAGAGATACTGCCTGAACTGATGTGATCCCTACACAACACTGCAATTAACCACTCCCTGACAGATCCCTACCCAACTCTGCACTCACTCCCTCCCTGACTGATCCCTACCCAAAACTGCACTCATCCCCTCTGACTGATCCCTAGCCAACACAACAATCTCCACCTCACTGACAGATCCCTACCAACATTGCAAGTCCCCTTCTCTGACTAATCGCTACCCACCACTGCACTCACCCCCTCCCTCACTGATCCCGACACAACATTGCACTCAACCCCCCCGACTGATCCCTACACAACACTGCATTCACCCCTCTCTGATTGATCCCGACCCAATACTGCAATCTCCCCCTCCCTGACTGATCCCTCCCCAACACCAAAATCTCCACCTCACTGACTGATCCCTACCCAAAATTGCAATGTCCCCTTCCCTGACTAATCCCTATCCAACACTGCACTCCCTCCCTCCCTGACTGATCCCTACACAACACTGCATTCAGCCCTCTCTGATTGATCCCGACCCAATACTGCAATCTCCCCCTCCCTGACTGATCCCTACCCAACACCGCACTCACTGACTGATCCCTACCTAACACTGCAATGTCCTCTTCCCTGACGTCTTCCTATCCAACACGCCAATCTCTCCCTCCCTGATTGATCCCTACACAACACTGCAATCTCCCCCTCCCAGACTGATCACTTTCCAACACTGCATTCACCCCTCTCTGACTGATCCCTGCCCAACATTGCACTCTCCCCCTCCCTGACTGATCCCGACCCAACACTGCAATCTCACCCTGCCTTCCTGATTCGTGCCCAACACTCCACTCAACCTCTCCCTATCTGATCCCTACACAAAACTTCACACACCCCCTCCCTGACTGATCCCTACCCAACACTGCACTCACCCCCTTCCTGAGTGATCCCAACAAAATACTGCAACCACCCCCACCCTGACAAATCCCTTCCCAACACTGCACTTTCCCACTCTCTGACTGAGCCCTGCCCAACAAGGCACTCATCTCCTGCCTAACTGATTCCTACACAACACTGCAATCACAAGCTCCCCGACTGATCCCTACCCAACACTGAAATCACCCCCTCCCTGACTGATCCCTTCCCAAAACTGCAATCACCCCTCACTGACTGATCCCTAGCCAACACTGCAATTCCCCCCTCTGACTGAGATCTGCGCAACATTGCATTCACCCCCACCCTGACCGATCCCTATCCAAACTGCAGTCACCCCCTCCCTGACAGATCCCTGTCCAACTCTGCAATCGGCATCTCCTGACTGATCCCTATGTAGCAAAACAATCGCCACTTCACTGAATGATCCACACGCAACACTACAATCAACCCCTCTCTGACTGATCCCTACCCAACACCACAATCTCCACTTCACTGACTGATCCCTACCCAACATTGCAATGTCCCCTTCCCTGATTGATCCAGACCCAATACTGCAATCACCCCCTCCCTGACTGATCCCTACACAACACTGCACTCACCCCCTCCCTGACTGATCCCTACCCAACACTGCACTCTCCCCTCCCTGACTGATCCCTACACAACACTGCACTCTCCCCCTCCCTGACTGATCCCTACACAACACTGCACTCACCCCTCTCTGATTGATCCCTACCCAGCACTGCAATCTCCCCCTGCCTGATTGATCCCTACCCAACACTGCACTCAACCTCTCCCTAACTTATTCCTACACAACCTCACACACCTCACACACTCTCTCCCTGACTAATCCTTACCCAACCGTGCAACCTCTGCCTCCCTGACTGATCCCTGTCCGACACCCAATCTGCTCCTTCCTGACTGATCACTACCCAACCCTGCACTCACTCCCTCCCTGAGTAATCACTACCCAACATTGTCCTCACACCCTCCCTGACTAATCCCTACACAACACTGCAATCCCCTTCCCTGACTGATCCCATCCCAACACCGCAATCTCCCCCTCTCTGACTGATCCCTACCCAAAACAGCAATCGCCCCCTCCCAGACTAAGCCCGACCCAATACTGTAACCTACCCCTCCCTGACTGCTCCCTATCGAACACTGCAATCTGCCCCTTCCTGACTGATTTCTATGCAATAAAGCACTCACCCCATTCCTGAGTCATCTCTACCCAACACTGCAATCACCTCCTCCCTTACTGATCCCTAAACTAACAATGCACTCTCCCCCTCCCTGACAGACCCCCACCCAACACTGAAATCTCGCCTCCCTGACTAATCCCTACCGAACATTGCAACCCCCCCTTACTGATCCCTAAACAACATTGCATACTCCTCCTCCCTGACTGATCCCTACCCAACACTGCAATCTCCCCCTCCCTGACTAATCCCTACCCAACACTGCAATCTCCCCCTCGCTGACTGATACCTACCTAATACTGCAATCTTCCCCTCCCTTACTGATCCCTACCCAACACTGCAATTTCCCCTTCCCTGACTGATCCCTACCCAACACTGCAATCTGCCTTTCCCTGACTGATCCCTACCTAACACTGCAATTTCCCCCTCCCTGGCTGATCTCTGCCCAGCACTGCCATCTCCCCCTTCCTGCCTAATCCAGACCCAACACAGCAATCGCCGTTTAACTGACTGATCCATACCCAACACTGCGACCAACTCCTCCCTGACTAATCACGACGCTGCACCGACTCAACCTTTTCGTAAGTTATCCATGCACAACACCTCACACACCACCTCCCTGACTAATCCCGACCCAACACACAAACTGCTCCTTCCTGACTGATCCCTACCCAACTATGCACTCACCCCCTCCCTGAGTAATCACTACCCAACATTGCGCTCACCCCCTCCCTGACTGATCCCTACACAACACTGCAATATCCCCCACCCTGGCAGATCCCTCCGCAACACTGTAATCACCCCCTCCCTGACAAATGCCGACCCAAAAGTGCAACCTCCCCATCCCTGATTGATCCCTATCCAACACTGCAATCTTCCCCTCCCTGACTGATCCCTACCCAACACTGCACTCACCCCCTCCCTGACTGATCCCTACCCAACACTGCAATCTCCCCCTCCCTGACTGATCCCTACCCAACACTGCAATCTCCCCCTCCCTGACTGATCCCTACCCAACACTGCAATCTCCCCCTCCCTGACTGATCCCTACCCAACACTGCAATCTCCCCCTCCCTGACTGATCCCTACCCAACACTGCAATCTCCTGCTTCCTGACTGATCCCTACCCAACACTGCAATCTTCCCCTCCCTGACTGATCCCTACCGAACACTAAAATCTCCCCCTCCCTGACTGATCCCTATCCAACACTGCAATCCACCCCTTCCTGACTGATACCTATGCAAAACTGCACTCACCCCCTCCCTGACTGATCCCTACCCAACACAGCATCACCCCTCCCTGCCTGATCCTTACACCACACTGCAATCACCCCCTCCCTGACTAATCCCTACACAACACTGCAATCACCCCCTCCCTGACTGATCAGTATCCAACATTGCACTCACCCCTTCCATGACTGATCGCTACCCAAGACTGCAATCTCCCCCTCACTGACTGATCCCTCCTTGCCCAACACTGTAATTAACCGCTCCATTACTGATCCCAACACAATACTGCAATTCCCCCCTCTTTGACTGTGACCTGCCCAGCATTGCAGTCACCAACTTCCTGACTGATCCCTACACAACACTGCACTCACCCCTCGCAGACTGGTCCTTACACAACACTGCGATCTCCCCCTCCCTGACTGATCCCTACCTAACACTGCAATCATCCCTTACCTGAAAGATCCCTGCCCAATATTGCACACAGCCCGTCCCTGAATGATCCCGGACCAACACTGCAATCAAGCGGTCCCTGACTGATCTCTACCCAACAATTTCACCACTCCCTCCCTTACTGATCCCTAAACAACATTGCATACTCCTCCTCCCTGACTGAACCCCACCCAACACTGCAATCTGCCCCTTCCTGACTGATTCTTACCCAACACTGCAATCTCCCTCTCCCTGACTGATCCCTACCCAACAATTTCACCACTCCCTCCTTTACTGATCCCTAAACAACATTGCATACGCCTCCTCCCTGACTGAACCCCTCCCAACACTGCAATCTGCCCCTTCCTGACTGATCCCTACGCAAAACTGCACTCACCCCATCCCTGAGTAATCCCTACACAAAACTGCGCTCACTCCCTCCCTGACTGATCCCTTCACCACGCAGCACGGTGGCACAGTGGCACAGTGGTTAGCACTGCTGCCTCACAGCGCCAGAGACCCGCGTTCACTTCCCGACTCAGGCAACTGACTGTGTGGAGTTTGCACATTCTCCCCGTGTCTGCGTGGGTTTCCTTCGGGTGCTCCGGTTTCCTCCCACAGTCACAAAGATGTGCAGGTCAGGTGAATTGGCCATGCTAAATTACCCGTAGTGTTAGGTCAAAGAGGTAAATGTAGGGGAATGGGTGCGTTGCGCTTCGGCGGGTCGGTGTGGACTTGTTGGGCCGAAGGGCTTGTTTCCACACTGTAAGTAATCTAACGTAAGTAATCTAATCTGACCATACTGCAATCACCCCGTCCCTGACTGATCCATACCCAATATAAAACTCACCCACTCCCTAACTGATCGCAATCCAAAACTGCAATCTCCCCTTCCTGACTGATCCCTGCACAACATCGCAGTCACCCCCTCCCTGACTCATCCTTACCCAATATTGCACTCATCCACTTCTTGTATGATCCGTGCCCAACACTGCAATCTTCCAGTCCCATACTGATCCCTATTCAAAACTGCACTCGCCTCTCCCTGAATGATTGCTGCCCAACTCTGCTGTTACCCAGTCCCTGACTGATCCCTACCCAACACTGCAATCTCCCACTCATTGACTGATTCCTACCCAAAACTGCAATCACCCCCATCCTGACTGATCCCTACCCAAACTGTAATCACACCCTCCCTGACTGACCCCTGCCCAACATTGCACTCACCCCTACCATGACTGATCCCTAACCAAACTGCAGTCACCCCCTCCCGGACTGTTCCCTACCCAAAACTGCAATCTCCCCATCTCTGACTGATCCCTACCCAACATTGCCCTCTCCCTAACTGATCCCTACACAACACCTCACACACTCCCTCCCTGACTGATCCCTACTCAACACTGCACTCACCCCCTCCCTGTGTAATCACTACTCAACACTGCAATTACCCTCTCCCTGAATGATGCCTGCCCATCACTGCAATCAACCGGTCCCTGACTGATTCCTCCCAAACACTACAAACTCCCCTTCCCTGACTTATCCCTACCTAACACTGCAATCACCCCTCCCTGACTGATTCCTACCAAACACTGCAAACTCCCCTGCCTGTCTTATCCCTACCTAACACTGCAATCACACTCTCCTGGACTGTTCCCTACCCAATAGTGCATTCTCCCAATCCCTGATTGATCCCCACTCAACACTGCAATCTCCCCCTTCCTGACTGATCCCTACCCAACACTGCATTCTCCCCCTTCCTGACTGATCTCTACCCAACACTGCAATCTCCCGCTCCCAGACTGATCCCAAACCACCATTGTACTCACAGCCTCTCTGAATGATCCTTGCCCAACACTGCAATCACCCGCTACCTGATTGATCCTTATCCAACATTGCAATCTCTCCCACCCTGACTGATCCCTACCCAAAAATGCAATCTCCCACTCCGTGACTGATTCCTACCCAATACCGCAATCTCCCCCTTCCTGACTGATCCCCACCCTAACTGCAATTAACCGGTCCCTCTCTAATCCCTACCCAAATCTGCAATCTCCCCATTCCTGACTTATCCCTATCCAACACTGCAATCACACCCTCCCTGAGTAATCCCTACCCAACAGTGCATTCTCCCCATCCCTGACTGATCCACACCCAACACTGCAATCTCACCCTTCCTGACTGATCCCTAGCCAATAATGCATTCTCCTAATCCCTGACTGATCCCCACTCAACACTGCAATCTCCCGCTTCTTGCCTCACCCCTGCCCAACATTGCACACACCCCCACCCTGACTGATCCCTAACCAAACTGCAGTCACCCCCTTCCTCACTGAACTCTGCCCGACACTGCAGTCACCCCCTCGCTGACTGATCCCTATCCAACTCTGCAATCGGACCCTTCCTGACTGATCCCTACCCAACACAGCATCGCCACTTCAGTGACTGATGCATACCCAATACTGCAAACCGCCCCTCCCTTACTGTTCCATACCCAACACTGCACTCAAACTCTCCCTAACTAATAACTATACAACACCTCACACACTCCCTCCCTAACGGATTCCAACACAACACTGCAACCTCCCCTCCCTGACTGATCCGTATCCAACACACAATCTGCTACTTCCTGACTGATCCCAACACAACACTGCATTCACCCCCTCCCTGAGTGATCACGACCCAACATTGCACTCACCCACTTCCTGACTGACCCATAACCAACACTGTAATCAGCCCTTCACTGACTAAACCCTACCCAACAATGGAACCTCCCCCTGATTGATCCCTATCCAAGACGGCAATCTGCCCCTCACTGACTGATCCCGACCCAACACTGCACTCACACCATCCCTGATTGACCCCTCCACAACACTGCCATCACCCCCTCCCTTACCGATCAGTACACAATACTGCGGTCCCCCTCCCCGTGACTGATCCCTACCCAACACTGCAATCTCCCCCTCCTTGACTGATCCCTACCCAACTCTGCAATCACCCCACCCTGGCTTATCCCGACACTATATTGCAATCACACCATCCCTGACTGATCCCTACATAGAACTACAATCACCCCCTCCCTGACTGATCCCTACACAACACTGCACTCACCTCCTCCCTGACTGATCCCTCCCCAACAATGCAATCACCCCCGCCCTGACAGGTCCCTACCCAACTTTGCACTCACCCCTTCCTTACTGATCGCTATGCAACACTGCAATCACCGCTCCCTGACTAATCACGACACAATACTGCAATCACCCCCTCCATGACTAATCCCTACACAAAACTGCAATGGCCCTTTCCCAGACTGATCCCTACACAACACTGCAATCAACCCCTCCCTGACTGATCCCTACCCAAAACTGCAAGCACACGCTCCCGGACTGATCCCAGTCAAAACTGCAATTTCACCCTCACTGACTGATCCATGCACAACATTGCACTCACACCCTCCCAGACTGATCCCTCTCCAATATTGCACTTACCCGCTCTCTGTCACGATCACTGCCTAACACTGCAATCTCCCGCTCGCTGACTGATCCCTAGACAGCACTGCAATTATCACCTTCCTGACTGATCCCTATCCAAACTGCAGTCAACCCCTCCCTTACTGATCCCTGCCCAACACTGCAATCGCCCCTTCATTGACTGATCCCTATCCAATACTGCACTCAACTTCTCCCTAACTGATCTCTGCACAACACTTCACACACTGACTGATCCCTTCCCCACACTGTAACCACCCCTCCGTGACTATTCCCTACCCAACATTGATCCCTACCCACTCCCTGACTGATCCCTGTAAAACACTGCACACAACTTCTCCCTAACTGATCCCTACACAACACTTCACACACCCTTCCTGACAAATCCCACCCCCACACTGTAATCACCCCATCCCTGAGTATTCCCTACAGAACACTGCACTCACCCCCTCCCTGATTGATCTCTACCAACATACCATTCTCCCCCTCCCTGACTGATCGCTTTCCAACACTGAAATATCGCCTCCCTGACTGATCCCTACTCAAAATTGCAACCTCCCCCTCCGTGACTGATCCCTGCACAACACAGTAATCACCCCCACCCTGACTGATCCCTACCTAACGCTGCAAGTTCCCCCTCTCTGACTGAGCTCTGCCCAACACTGCAATCACCCCCTCCCTGGTTGGTCCCTTCACAACACTGCAATCTCCCCCTTCCTGACCGATCCCGACCCAACACTGTAACATCCCCCTCCCAGAATGATCCCTACCCAACACTGCAATCACACCCTCGCTGACTGATCCCTACCCAACACTGCATTCCCCCCCTCCCTGACTGATCCCTACCCAAAACGGCGATCTCCCCTCCCTAACTGATCCCTTCACAACACTTCACACACCCCTCCCTTACTAATCCCTCCCCCACACTGTAACCACCCCTCCCTGTCTATTCCCTCCTCAACATTGCACTCACCCATTCCCTGACTGAGCCCTCCAAAACACTGCAATCAACATCTCCGTGACTGATCGCTGCTCAACATTGCACTCAACCCCTCATTGTCCGATCACTACCCAACACAGCACTCGCCCCTTCACTGACTGATCCATATGCAACACTGCAATCTCACCCTCCCTGACTGATCTCTACCCATCACTACACTCCGTCTGTCCCTGACTGATCACAACACAACACCTCACACACACCATCCCTGACTAATCCCTACCCAACACTGTAACCTCCCTCTCCCTGACTGATCCCTATCCAACACTGCAATCTGCTCCTTCCTGACTGATCCCGAACCAACACTGCACACAACCCCTCCTTGAGTAATCCCTACCCAACATTGCACTCACGTTCTCCCTGACTGATCTCTACCCAACACAGCAATCTTCCCTTCCCTGACTGATCCCGACCCAACACTGTAATCACGCCCTCCCTGATTCATCCCAACACAACATTGTAACATCCCCCTCCCTGTCTGATAACTATCAAATCCTGCAATCTGACCCTCCCTGACTAATCTCTACCCAATACTGTAAACACCCGGTCACTGACTCATCCCAACCCAACACTGCATTCTCCCCTTCCTGACTGGTCCCTTCCCAACACTGCAATCTCCCCCTCCCTGACTGATGCGTACCCTACACTGTAATCTCCCCCTCCCTGGCTGATCCTTACCCAACACTGCAACCTCCCTCTCCCTGACTGATCCCTATCCAACACTTCAATCTCCCACTCCCTGACTGATCCCCAAACAACACTGCATTCACCCCCTCCCAGACTGTTCCCTTCACAACACTGCAATTTCCCCCTTTCAGACTGATCCCTACCCAACACTACAGTCATCCTTTCCCTGACTAATCCCTACCCAGCATTGTAATCTCACCCTCCCAGACTGTTCCCTTTCAAACACTGCAGTCTCCCCCTCCCTGACTTAAGCCTACCCTACACTGCAATCAACCCCTCCCTGTCTGATTCCTCCTCAAAACTGCAATCTCCCCCGCCCTGACTGATCGCAACCCAATACTGCAATCTTCCCCTCCCTGATTGATCCAGACTCAACACTACCATTTCTCCATCCCTGACGGATCCCTACGCAAAACTGAACTCCCCCCTCCCTGACTGATCCCTAACCAACACTGCAATCACCCACTCCCTGACTGATGCCGGGCCAACACTGCAAGCTCCCCATCCCTGACTGATCCCTACCCAACACTGCACTCTCCCCCTCCCGAACTGATCCCGACACAACACTGAACATTCCCTCTCCTTGACTGATCCCTACTCAACACTGCAATCACCCCTCCTTGACTGATCCCGACCAATACTGTAATCATCCCCTCATTGGCTGATCACTGCCCAGCATTGCACTCACCCCCTCCCTGACTGATCTGTATCCAAACTGCAGTCACCCCTTCCCTGACTGAATCCTACCCAACACTGATCTCACCATCTCCCTAACTGATCCGTAGACAAAACCTCACACACCCCCTCAGTGACTGATCCCTACCCAGCATTCCACATCGTCCCTCCCTGATTGATCGCTGCCCAACACAGCAATCTCCACATCCTTAACTGTGCCCTTCCCAAAACTGCTTTCTCCCCCACCCTGACAAATCACTTATCAGCACTGACATCTCGCTCTCCCTGCCTGATACATTCCCAACACTGTAATGTCCCCCTCCCTGACCTATCCCTACCAAAAACTGCGATCTCGCTCTCCCTGACTGATCTCTGCCCAACAGTGCAATCTTCCCTTCCTGACTGATTCCTGCCCAACACAGCAATTGCTCTCTCCTTGACTAATTCCTACCCAAAAATTATCCTCCCCATCCCTGACTGATCACTATCCAACACTTCAAACTCCCCTCCCTGACTGATCCCTACCCAACACTGTAATCTCCCCCTCCCTGACTGATCCCTAACCAACACTGAATCTCCCTCTCCATGACTCACCCCTACCCAACACTGCAATCAAACCCCTCTGACTGATCCCTACAAACACTGCAATCACCCCTGTGTGACTTATCCCTGGACAACACTGCAATATCTCCCTCCCTGACTGTCCCCTACCCAACACTGCAATCACACCCTCGCTGAATGATCCCTACCCAACACGGCAATCTCCCCCTCCCTGACTGATCCCTACACAACACTGCAGTCACCGCTCCCTGACTGATCCCTATCCAAACTCTGCAATCGCCCCCTCGCTGACGGATCCCTACTAAACAGAGCAATCGCCCATTATCTGACTGATCAGTGCACAACACAGCAATCAACCTCCCCTAAATGATCCCAACACAACACCTCACACACTCCCTCCCTGACTAATCCCTACATCACACTGTAACCTCCCCCTCCCTGACTGTTCCCTTCCAAACACTGCACTCTCCCTCTCCAGAAATGATCCCGACACAACTCTGCACATTCCTCTTCCCTGACTAATCCCTACACCACACTGTAACCACCCCCTCCCTGACTATTCCCTACCCAACATTGCACTCACCACCTCCCTAACTGATCCCTACCCAACATTGCACTCACCCCCTCCCTGACTGATCCCTCCAAAACACTGCAACCAACCTCTCCGTGGCTGATCGCTGCACAACATCGCACTCAACCCCTCACTGACTGATCCCTACACAACACTGCAATATCCCCCTCTCGGACTGATCCCTCCCCAACACTGTAATCACCCCCTCCCTGGCTATTCCCTGCCCAACATTGCACTCAACCCCTCCGTGTCTGATCCCTATCCAAACTGCAGTCACCCCCTCACTGATTGATCTCTACCCAACACAGCAATCTCACCCTTCCTGACTGATCCCTACCCAACACTGTACCGTCCCTCTCCCTGACTCATCCCTACCCAGCACTGCACTCAGCCTCTCCCTAACTGTTCCCAACACAACACCTGACACACACCTTCCCTGACTAATCCCTACCCAACTCTGTACCCTCCCCCTCCCTGACTGATCCCTATCCAACACTTCAATCTCCCCCTCCCTGACTGATCCCCACACAACAGTGCACTCACCCCCTCCCTGACTGATCCCTACCCAACACTGTAACCTCCCTCTCCCTGACTGATCCCTATCCAACACTGCACTCACCCCCTACCTGACTGATCCATACCCAACACTGCACTCACCCCCTCCCTGACTGATCCCTACCCAACACTGCAATCTCCCCCTCCCTGACTGATCCCTACCCAACACTGCACTCACCCCCTCCCTGACTGATCCCTACCCAACACTGCACTCACCCCCTCCCAGACTGTTCCCTACCCAACACTGCAATCTCCCCCTCCCTGACTAATTTCTACGCAAAACTGCAATCACCCCTCCCTGGCTGATCTCAAATCAACACTGCATTCGCCTCTCCCTGACTGGTCCCTACCCACCACGGCAGGCTCCCACTCCCTGTCTAATCCCTACCCAACGCTGCAATCTCCCCCTCCCTGACAGATCTCCACACAGCTGTGCACTCATCTCCACCCTGACTGATCCCTATCCAAACTGCACTCACCCCCTCCTTGACTGATCTCTATCTAAAACAGCAATCGCCACATCCCTGACTGATCCCTACCCAATACAGTAATTGCCCCGTCCCTGACAGATACCGACCCATTATTGCAAACACCCCCTCCCTGACTGATCCCTACCCTACACTGCTCTCACCCCCTCCCTAACTGATCCCTACACAACACCTCACACACACCCTCAGTGACTGATCCCTACCCAACAATACACGTCGCCCCTCCCTGATTGATCGCTGCCCATCACTGCAATCTCCACCTTCCTGACTGTGTCCTTCCAAAACTGCATTCCCCCTCCCTGACTGATCCCTACCCAACACTGCAATCTCCCACTCCCTGCCTGATCCCTGCCCAACACTGTAATTACCCCATCCCTGACTGATCCCTACCAAAAACTGCAATACCCCCACCCTGATTGATCTCAAACCCAACACTGTAATAATTAGGTCCCTGACTTAGGCCTACCCAACCCTTCAATCTTCACTCCCTGACTGATTCCTACCCAACACAGCAATCGCCCTCTCCTTGACTAATCTTTACCCAAATATTAACTTTCCCCTCCTTGACTGACCGCTACCCAACACTGCTATCTCATCCTCCTTGCCTGATCCGTACCCAACACCGTAATCGCACCCTCCCTGACTGAGCCCTACCAAAAACTGCATTCTCACACTCCCTGACTGATCCCTACCAAGCAATGCAATCACCCGCTCCCTGTCTGATCCCTACCCAACACGGCAATCTCCCCCTCCCTGACTGAAACCTACAAACACTGCAATCACACCCTCGCTGAATGATCCCTACCCAACACTGCAATCTCCCCCTCCCTGCCGGATCCCTACCCAAAACTGCAATCACTACCTCCCTGACTGATCTCAAATCAACACTGCATTCGCCCCTCCCTGACTGGTCTCTACCCACCACTGAAATCTCCCCCTGCCTGACAGGTCTCCAGACAGCTGTGCACTCAACCCCACCCTGACTGATCCCTATACAAACTGCATTCCCCCCCCCTGACACATCCCTACCCAACACTGCAATCTCCCATTCCCTGTCTGATCCCTGCCCAATACTGTAATTACCCCATCCCCGACTGATCCCTACCAAGAACTGCAATATCCCCCTCCCTGATTGATCTCAAACCCATCATTGTAATTATCCGGTCCCTGCCTTATGCCTACCCAACACTTCAATCTTCACTCCCTGACTGATTACTACCCAACACAACAATCGCCCTCTCCTTGACTAATCTTTACCCAAAGATTAACTTCCCCCTCCTTGACTGATCACTATTCAACACTGCAAACTCCCCCTCCCTGATACATCCCTACCCAACACTGCTATCTCATCCTCCTTGCCTGATCCGTACCCAACACTGTAATCACTCCCTCCCTGACTGATCCCTTCCAAAAACTGCATTCTCCAACTCCCTAACTGATCCCTATCAAGCAATGCAATCACCCGCTCCCTGTCTAATCCCAACCCAACACGGCAATCTCCCCCTCACTGACTGAATCCTACCAACACTTCAATCTCACCCTCCCTGACTGATTCCTACCCAACACTGCAATCTCCATGTCCCTGACTGATCCCTACCCAACATTGCAATCTCCCACTCCCTGATTGATCCCGATTCAACACTGCAATTACCCCTACCTGACCTATTCCTACCCAACACTGAACTCACCCCTCCCTGACTGATTCCGGCCCAAGGCTGCAATCTCCCCATCCCTCACTGATTCCTAGTCAAAAAAAGCATTCTCCGCCTCCCTGACTGATCCCTACGCAACACTGCAAACTCCCCCTTCCTGACTGACCCCTAGTCAACGCAGTAATTTCCCCCTCCCTGATTGATCGCTACCCAACACTGTAATCATCCCCTCCCAGACTTATGCCTACCCAAAACTGCCATCTCCCCTCCCTGACTGATCCCGACCCTCACTATCACTGCCCAACATTGCACGCACACCCTCTCTGACTGATCCCTATCCAAACAGCAGTCCGACTCTCCCTGACTGATTCCTATCTAAAACAGCAATCGACACCTTCCTGACTGATCCCTACCCAACAAAGCAATTGTCCCGTCACTGATAGATCCCTACCCGCTACTGCAATAACCCCCTCCCTGATTGATCCCTACCAAACACGGCTCTCACCCACTCCCGAACTGATCCCTACACAACACCTCACACACCCCTCAGAGACTGATCTCTACACAACACTGCACGTCGTCCCTCCCTGATTGATCGCTGCCCAACACTGCAGTCTCCACCTCCACGACTGTGCTTTTCCCAAAACTGCATTCTCCCCAACCCTGAAACATACCTACCCAACATTGCAATCTCCCCCTCCCTGCATGATCCGTTTCCAACACTGTAAACACCGCCTCCCTGAATGATCCCTACCAAAAACTACAATACCCCCCTCTCTGATTGACCTCAAACCGCACACTGCAATCATCCGGTCCCAGATGTATGCCTACCCAACACTGCAATTTTCACTCCGTGACTGATTCCTACCTAACACAGCAATCGCGCTTTCCTTGACTAATCCCCATCCAACAATTAGTCTGCTCCTCCCTGACTGATCAATATCCAACACTGCAATATCCCCCTCCTTGACTGATCCCTCCCCAACACTGCAATCACCCCCTCCCTGACTGATCCCTACACAACACTGCAATCACCCCCTCCCTGACTGACCCCTACCCAAAAGTGCAATCTTCCCCTCCCCGACTGATCCCTACCCAGCACTGCACTCACCACTCCCTTACTGATCCCTACCCAACACTGCAATCACCCCCTCCCTGACTGATCCCTACACAACACTGCAATCACCCCCTCCCTGACTGATCCCTACACAACACTGCAATCACCCCCTCCCTGACTGATCCCTACACAACACTGCAATCACCCCCTCCCTGACTGATCCCTACCCAACACTGCAATCACCCCCTCCCTGACTGACCCCTACACAACACTGCAATCACCCCCTCCCTGACTGACCCCTACCCAAAAGTGCAATCTTCCCCTCCCCGACTGATCCCTACCCAGCACTGCACTCACCACTCCCTTACTGATCCATACCCAACACTGCAATCTCATCCTCCCTGACTGACCCAACCCAACACTGCAATCTACTCTTCCCTGCCTAATCCCTACCCAACACTGCAATCTCCCCCTCCCTGACTGATCCCTACCCAACACTGCAATCTCCCCCTCCCTGACTGATCCCTACCCAACACTGCAATCTCCCCCTCCCTGACTGATCCCTACCCAACACTGCAATCTCCCCCTCCCTGACTGATCCCTACCCAACACTGCAATCTCCCCCTCCCTGACTGATCCCTACCCAACACTGCAATCTCCCCCTCCCTGACTGATCCCTACCCAACACTGCAATCTCCCCCTCCCTGACGGATCCCTTGCCAACACTGCAATCTCTCGCTCCAAGACTGATCCCTGCCCAACGCAGCAATCTCCCCATCCCTGAATGATCCTTACACAACAGTGCACTCTCCCCCTCCCTGACCCATCCCTACCCAACACTGCACTCTCCCTATCCCGAACTGATGCGGACACAACACCTCACACTCCCGCTCCCTGACTGGTACCTACGCAACACTGCCGTAACCACCTCCCTGACTGATCACTAACCAACACTGGAATCTCCACCTCCCGAACTGATACCTCCCCAAAACTGAAATTATCCCTTCCCAGACTGATCCCCTCCCAACACTGCACTCTCCCTCTCCAAAACGGATCCCTAGCCATCACTGCAATTCTCCTCTCCTAGTCTGTTCCCTGCCCAACACTGCACTTTCCCACTCCCTAACATATCCATACACAACACCTCACTCACCCCCTCCCTGACCCGTGCCTACCCAAAACTGCAATCACCTCTTCCCAGTCTGATTCCTGCCCAACACTGCACTCTCCCTCTCCCTAAGAGATCCCTACAAAACAACTCACACACACCCTCCTTGACTGATCCCTACCCAAAACTGCAAGCACCCCTCCCTGAATGATGCTGAAAATGTGTTGCTGGAAAAGCGCAGCAGGTCAGGCAGCATCCAGGGAACAGGAGAATCGACGTTTCGGGCATAAGCCCTTCGTCAGGAATGAGGCCTCATTCCTGAAGAAGGGCTTATGCCCGAAACGTCGATTCTCATGTTCCCTGGATGCTGCCTGACCTGCTGCGCTTTTCCAGCAACACATTTTCAGCTCTGATCTCCAGCATCTGCAGTCCTCACTTTCTCCTCCCTGAATGATCCCTACCCAACACTGTAATTACCCCCTCCCTGACTGATCCCTACCAAAACTGCAATATCCCCCTCCCTGATTGACCTCATACCCAACACTGCAATCAACCCCACTGACTGACCATGACCCAACACTGCAATCTCCCTCTCTCTGACTGAACGCGACCCAACACTGCAATCTCCCCCTCCCTGACTGATCCCTAGCAAACAATGCAATCTCTCCCTCCCAGACTCATCCCTGCCGAACACTGCAATCTCCCCATCCTTGACTTATCCCTACTCAACTCTGCACTCTCCCTCTCCCTAACAGATCCCTACACGACACCTCACACCCCTCCCCCGCCCTGAATGATTCCTACCCAACACTGCAATCACCACCTCCCTGTCTGATCACTAACCAACACTGCAATCTCCTCCTCCCGGATTGATCCCTACACAAAGCTGCAATTATCCCCTCCCAGACTGATCCCTGTCCAACACTGCACTCTCCCTCTCCCTAACAGATCCTTACACAACACCTCACACACCCCCATCCTGACTGGTGCCTACCCAACACTGCAATCACACTCTCCCTGATTGATCCCTGCTCCACTCTGCAATCTCCCGATCCCTGACTGACCCAACCCAACACTGCAATCACCATCTCCATGACTGATCCCTACCCAACTCTGCGATCACCCCCTCCCTGTCTAATCCATATCCAACACTGCAATCACCCCTCCCCGACTGATCCATACCCATCACTGTACTCACCCCCTCCCTGACTGATCCCTACCCAACACTACAATTGTCTCCTCCCAGACTGATCCCTGCCCAACAATGTAATCACCCCCTCCCTGACAGAAACCTACTAAACTCTGCAATCACCCACTCGCTGATTGATTTATCCAAAACAGCAATCACCCCTTCCATGACTGATCCCTACCCAACACAGCAATCTCCCCCTCTCTGACTGATCCTTACCCAACACTGCAGTCACCGTCTTCCTCACTGATCCGTGCACAACGCCGCACACGCATCCTTCCTGACTGATACCTACTCAACACTGCAAACTCTCTGACTGAATCCTATCCAAAACTCCATTCTCCCGCTTCCTGACTGATCGCTACCCAACACTGCAATCACAACCCCCGGGGCTGATCCCTACCCTCAACTGGATTCTCCCACTCCCTGACTGTTCCCTTACCAACACTGCACTCTCCCCCTCCCTAACCGATCCCTACACAACACCTCACACACCCCGATACCTACCCAAAGCTGCAATTATCCCCTCTCAGACTGATCCCTGTCCAACACTGCACTCTCCCTCTCCCGAATGAATCCCTACCCAACACTGCAATTTTCCCCTCCCAGACTGATCCCTGCACAACACTGCACTCTCACTCTCCCTAACAGATCCCTGCACAACACCTCACACACCCCCTCCCAGGCTGATCCCTGCCCAACTCTGCAATCATTCCCTCCGTGACAGATCCGTACCCAACACTGCAATCTCCCCCTCCCTGTCTGATCCCTAACCAACACAGCAATCCCCCTCCCTGACTGAACCCGACCCAACATTGCAATCTCAAGCTCCCTGACTGAACCTTACCCAATACTGCAATCTCCCCCTCCCTGACTGAACCTGACCCAACTCTGCAATCTCAAGTTCCCTGACTGAACCTTACCCAATACTGAAATCTCCCCCTCCCTGACTGATCCCTACCCAACAGTGCAAACACCCCTCCCTGACCGATCCCTACCCAGCACTGCAGTCTCCACCTCCCTGACAGATCGCTGCACAACATTGCACTCACACCCTCCCTGACTGATCCCTATCCAACACTGCACTCTCCCCCTCCCTCTCCATAACTGATCCAGACTCAACACTCCAATTTCCGCCTCCATGACTGATATCTACTCAAAGCTGTAATATCCCCCTCCCTGACTGATCACTACCCAACACAACAATCATCCCTGCCCTGACTGATCCCAACACAACATTGCACGCACCCTCTCTCTAACCGATCCCTACACAACGTCTTACACACCCACTCCCTCACTGATCCTGACCCAACACTGCAATCACCCCCTCCCTGACTGATCCCCACCCAACAGTGCAAACACCCCCTCCCTGACTGATCCCTAACCAATACTGCAATCTACTCCACCGTGACGGATCTCTACCCAACACTGCAATCTCCCGCTCCCTGACTGATCACTATCCAACACTGCAATCTCCCCCTCCCTGCCTGATCCTACCCATCACAGCAATCTCCACCTCCCTGACTGAACCCTTCCCAACACTGAAATCTCACCATCCCTGACTGATTCCTACCCAACACCGTAATTTTCCCCTCGCTGACTGATCCCGACTCAACACTGCATTCATCCACGCCCTGACTGATCTATCCAACACAGCAATAATCCCTTCCCTGTCTGATCCCTACCCAAACCTGCATTCTCCCCCTCCCTTAATGACCCCTACTAACACTGCAATCACCGTCACCCTCAATGGTCCGTACACAACAACTCAGACACGCCCTTCCTGACTAAAAGCTATTCAACACTCCAATATCTCTGACTGATTCCTAACCAAAACTGGATTCTCCCACTCCCTGACTGACCCCTAGGCAAAATTACAATCTCCAAGTCCCTGACTGATCACTACCCAACACAACAACCTCCCCCTCTCTAAATGTACACCTCACACAACAACTCATAAACACCCTTCCAAACTGATCTCTACCCAAAACTGCATTCTCCCACATCCCTGACTGATCCCTACCCAACATTGCAATCTCCCCCCTCACTGACCCCTACCCAACACTGCAACAATCCCTCCCTGACTCATCTCGACACAACACTGCAATTTTCTCCTCGCTGACTGATCCCTACCCAATTAACCTCCCCCTCCCTGACTGATCAATATCCAACACTGCAATCTCCCTCTCCCTGACTGATCCCTACCCTACACTGCAGTCTCCCCCGCCCCGATTGATCCCTACCCAAAACCACAATCTCTCCCTCCCTGACTGATCACTACCCAACACTGTAATCTCCCACTTGCAGACTGTTTCCTACTCAACACTGCAAATTCCCCCTCCTTGAGTGATCCCGACCAAACACTGCAATCTCCCCCACCCGGACTGAACCCTACACAGCACAGAAATCACCCCCTCCCTGACTGATCCTGACCAAACACTGTAATCACCCCGTCTCTGACTGAGCCCTGCCCAACATTGTGATCTCCCCCTCCCTGACTGATCGCTACCAAAAAGTGCACTCACCCCCTCCCTGACTGATACCTACCCAACACTGCAATTTCCCAATCCCTGAGTGATCCCTAACCCAACACTGTAATCATCCGCTCCCAGACGTATGCCTACCGAATACTTCAATGACTCTCCTCCCTGACTGATCCCTACACAACATTGCAGTCTCCACCTCCCTGACTGATCGCTGCCCAATATTGCATTCACCCCCTGCCTGACTGATCCCTATCCAAACTGCAATCGCCCTCTCACAGACTCATCCCTAACCAACACTGCAATCTCCCAATCACTGACTGATCTCTACTCAGCAGTGTAATCTCTCCGTCCCTCTCTGATCCCTACCCAACACTGCACTCTCGCTCTCCCTGAATGATCCCTACACAACGTCTGACGCATCCACTCCCTGACTCATCTCTATCCAACACTGCAATCATCCCGTCCCTGACTGATCCCTACTGAACACTGCAAACACACCCTCCCTGACTGATCCCTGCTCATCACTGCAATCACCCCCTCCCTGACTGAACTCTAGACTGAACACCTCACACACACCCTCCCTTTTGGATCCCAATCCAAAAATGCAATCTCCCCACAGAAAATGGGGGAGATACTAATTGAATATTTTGCATCAGTATTTACTGTGGAAAAGGATATGGAAGATATAGACTGTCGGGAAATAGATGGTGATATCTTGCAAAATGTCCAGATTACAGAGGAGGTAGTGTTGTATGTCTTGAAACGGTTAAAAGTGGATAAATCCCCAGAAACTGATCCGGTGTACCGAGAACTCTGTGGGAAGCTAGAGAAGTGATTTCTGGGCCTCTTGCTGAGTTATTTGTATCATCGATAGTCACAGGTGATGTGCCGGAAGACTGGAGGTTGGCAAACGTGGTGCCAATGTTTAAGAAGGGTGTTGAGGACAAGCCAGGGAACTATAGACCGGTGAGCCTGACCTCGGCAGTGGGCAAGTTGTTGAAGGAAATTCTGAGGGACAGGATGCACATGTATTTGGAAAGGCAAGGACTGATTCGGGATAGTCAACATGGCTTTGTGCGTGGGAAATTATGTCTCACAAACGCGATTGAGTTTTTTGATGAAGTTACAAAGAAGATTGATGAGGGCAGAGCAGTAGATGTGATCTATATGGACTTCAGTAAGGTGTTCGACATGGTTCCCCATGGGTGGCAGATTAGCAAGGTTAGATGTCATGGAATACAGCGAGAACTATTTGGATACAGATCTGGATCAAAGGTAGAAGACAGAGGGTGGTGGTGGAGGGTTGTTTTTCAGACTGGAGGCTTGTGACCATTGGAGTGCCACAAGGATCGGTGCTGGTCCCTCTATTTTTTGTCATTTACATAAATGGTTTGGATGCGAGCATAAGAGGTGCAGTTAGTAAGTTTGCAGATGACACCAAAATTGGAGGTGCAGTGAATAGTGAAGAGGGTTACCTCAGATTACAACAGGATCCTTAACAGATGGGCCAATGGGTTGAGAGGTGGCAAATGGAGTTTAATTCAGATAAATGCGAGGTGCTGCATTTTGGGATAGCAAATCTTAGTAGGATTTATATACTTAATGGTAAGTTCCTAGGTAGTGTTGCTGAACAAAGAGACGTTGGACTGCAGGTTCATAGGTCCTTGAAAGTGGAGTCGCAGGTAGATAGGATAGCGAAGAATGCATTTTGTATGCTTTCTTTTATTGGTCAGAATATTGAGTACAAGAGTTGGGAGGTCATGTTGCGGCTGTACAGAACATTGGTTAGGCCACTGCTGAAATATTGCGTGCAATTCTGGTCTCCTTCATATCGGAAGGATGTTGTGAAACTGGAAAGGGTTCAGAAAGGATTTACAAGGATACAGATAGGGCAAGAGAGTGAACAAGGAGCTTTGCAAAATAATGTAATGTGCATTAAATAAATGAGAACAGACATAAACAGTGAAGTTATGCATTTTAACAGGCAAGATAGAGATTGAATTCAGAAATCTACAGGGAGTCAGCATCTCCGAACCACAAAAAGTTAGCTTTTAATTTCAACTGTCAAAAAGGATGGCAAATGTCATGTTGGGGTTTGTTTAAAAACTAATGGAATATTGAGATTAGGAACAGTCAGATAGAGCAGCTAATGTGTGGCTGAGGAGCTGCTGCAGGGGTTAGGATTACTACTTTTCAATCACTGGGATCTCTTCAGGGATAGAAATGACCTGTATAAGAGGGAGCTGAATTGGAAGGGGACCGATATTCTTGTGGGGAAATTTGCTAGCTGTATGCTGAAGGTTTTAAACTAGTAAGGGGATGGTGGGAACCAAGAAGATAGTGAGAATAAGAAATTTTTCAGGTGAGATGCGGTGAGCAATTCTAGGAGTCAAGGCAGACAACAGTTTGGCAAGAGCGAGGTAAGACTGCGAAATTGCATTTACTTTGATGCAAGAGGCCTGACATGTGAGACAGATGAACAAAGGGCATAGATGGGAATGTGGGACAAGGATATCATTACCATTACAGAAATGTGGCACAGGAATGAACAGGACTGGCAGCTTAATGTTCCAGGATATAGATGGTATAGAATGTATAGACAAGAGGAGCAAGCGAGCAGGTGGAGTGGTGTTTTTGGATAGACAGAACATTACAGCTGGATGTAGAGAGGATATTTCTTGTAGATTGCCCAGTGAAGTTATATGGATGAAACTTAAAAATAAGAAAGAGGTGATGACCTTGCTGGGATTGTAAAATGGGCCTCCTAATAGTCAGTGGGAAATTTACAAGCGATTATGCTATCTTTAAGAAAAAAGGATAATGGTAGGGAATTTTAACTTTCCAAACAGAGTTTGGGGTAGTGTTAAGATCTTGGAATGTGGAGAAATTATTTAAGTGTGTACAATAAAACGTTGTTATTCAATATGTGGATGCACCTACTCGACAGTGTGCAATACTTGACCGTCTGTTGGGAACCAAGGCAGGACAAATGTCTGAGGTGTTCATAGGGGTAGGCTTCAGAGAAAGTGATCATAATTCTATTGGTTTAATAATAATGATACAAAAGGATAACATTGATTTAAAAATGAAAGTTTCAAATTAGAGTGCGGCCAGTTTCGATGGTATTAGACTTTGAGAAGTTGGTTGGAGGAGGTTATTCACAGGTAAAGGGATGGCTGACAAGTGGGAGGCCTTTAAGAATGAGACAATGAGAGTTCAGTGTTGGTATGTTTCTGTTTGTGTGAAGGGCAAGGCATGGGAAAAGCTCAATGATGAGGGAAATTGCAATTCCTGTCCAGAAAAAGAAGGGGGCATTCATCAGATATAGACAGCTGGGATTGAGTGATCCTGAGAAGGATATAAGGGCAGTAGGAGTATACTTAAACAGGAAATAATGAGGGGAAAAAGGGGACATAAAATTGCTTTGGCAAATAGAATTAAGGAGAATCCGAAAAGATTCTAAAATTATTTTAAGGTTAAAAGAATAACTAAGGAGAGAATACAGCCCTTAAAGATCAACATGGCTTTCCTACAGGAGATGGCAGAGACACTAAGCAAATATTTTGCATCAATACTTAAAGTAGACAGGAGCAGGGAAGCTAAGAAACTTGGGAAATAAATAATGTGATCTTAAAATGAGTTCAGTTTACAGGAAAGGAGGTGTTGGAGGTCTTGAAGTAGAAGAATTTAAATAAATCCTGGAGACCTGATTAGATATTTCCCAGAACTTTGTGTGAAGAGAGGGAAGAGATTCCTGAACCCCTCGCTGAGATATTTGTATCGTTGATAATCATAGATTAGATGCCAGAAGACTGGAGAGTGACGAATGTGGCAGCATTATTGAAGAAAGTTGTATGGAAAAGCAAGGGAACCATAAACTGGTGAGCCTTTCACGCCAGAGATGCTGCCAGACCTTCTGAGCATTTCCAGCAGTTTCTGCTTTTGTTTCTGATACACAGCATCCACAGTTCTTTCCGTTTTTATTTAGTAGTTAGAGAGCATTACTTTTTGAATTGGAGGCCTGTTAGAACATAACAACATCCGAACATTAGAAATACAATCAGGAGTAGGCCATCTGACTCCATGAGTCAGCTCTGCCTTTCAATAACATCGTGGATCATCTTTCAATGGACTGAGACTCCACTTACCCACCGCTCACTATAACCCTTCATTCCTTTACTGTTCACAAATCTATCTGCACCTTTAAAACATTCAACAGGTTAGCCTCAGCTGCTTCACGAGGCAGGGGATTCCAGAGATTCACAACCCTTTGGGTGAAGACGTTGGCTTGACCAGCTATCCTTAGTAGCCACACACGCAGATGACAAGCAATATGAGTTCGAATGGGACAAAACTACTATTGGGAGAAGCCTAACACAGAACAGCCAGGGAATTCCTAGCGGCACGGCACTCACCCACAGATTCAATCAATAAGCACATCGACCTGGACCCAATACACCGGCCCCTGCAGCTGACAACTGGAACTGACAACCAGAAGCGGCAGATACACACCACTATAAATGCGGGAGGAAACGTCATAGAAGCGCTTCACAGGAGGCCCCCAAGCACTGAGGATGCCACCGAGACAGGGGACGAAACGTCTGCAACACAAATTCCCAGCTCGGCGAACAGAACCACAACAACGAGCACCCGAGCTACAAATCTTCTCAAAAACTTTGAGCCTCTCTGCTTCTGTCTTATCTGTCGCATTTATAATTTTACAATCCCCTCCCCCATTCTTCTGAATTCCAATGAGTATAATCCCAGTCTGCTCATAAGCCAACCCCCTCATTACCAGAATCAACGTAGTCAAACTCCTTAGCAAACCTCACCTCAGTGTCATCTCATGTAAGGCGATGAAAAGTGTACAGAGTACTCCAGGCGTGGCCACACCAGCGCCCTATACAGCTGCAGCAGAAAGTCCTAATTTTAAACTCTATCTACTGGCAATGAAGGACGTTATTCCATTTGTCTTCCGAATTAGCTACTGGACTTGCAAACCAGACTTTTGTGTTTCATGCACAAGAACACCTAGGGCCCCCTGCACAGCAGCATTCTGTAATTTTTCACCATTTTAAAGTAGTCCACTTTGTTATGATGGATCAGTGGTGCTGGACGAGCACAGCAATGAAGGGCTTTTGCCCGAAACGTCGATTTTGCTGCTCGTCGGATGCTGCCTCAATTGCTGTGCTCTTCCAGCACCACTGATCCAGAATCTGGTTTCTAGCATCTGCAGTCATTGTTTTCACCACTTTGTTATTATTCCTACCAAAATGGATGGCCTCATGTTTACTAACATTGTACTTCATCTGCCAGACCCTTGCCCACTCCCTTAACCTGTCTATATCCTTCTGCACACTTTGCTCTATCACTCATTTATGTGGCTTCTGCGAACTACAACACACGACACTTGGTCTCTACCTCGAAGCAATCTACCTGAATTGTAAATAATTGCAGTCCCAACAATTGTAAACAGTTGCATTCTCAACACTGATCCCTGAGACACATCACTAGTCACCGATTTTCAACCAGAAAAACACCCATTTATCCCCAATTTTTGCGTTCTGTTAGTTAACCATTCTTCTGTCCATGCTAATGCATTGCCCGTAACACTGTGCATCTTTATTTTATGCAGCAGCCTTTTGTGCAGCACCTTGCTGAATGCCTTTTGGAAATCCAGATACAACACGTTCACCAGTTCCCCATTGTCTACCACGCTCATTATCACCTCAAAGAATTTCAATAAATCCGTTAAAGATGACTTGCCTTTCATGAACCCATGCTTCATTAAATAAATGTAGCTGTTGCGGTTTTGTAATGCAAACCAGGCCAGGACTTATACAATTAATGGCTGGGCCCTTGGGGAGTGTTGCTCAGCAAAGAAACCAAAGGGTGCAGATGCATCATTCCTTGAAAGTGAAGTTGCAGGGAGACAGGGTGGGGAAAAAGGTGTTTGGCATGCTTTCGTTCATTGGTCATAATGTTAAGTGTAGGAGTCGAGATGTCATGTCTCAGCTGTACAGAACATTTGTGAGGCCACATTTAGAATTATTTTAGACAAATCTGGCTGACCGTTTCTATGAAGGATTTTGTGAAACTTGAGAGGGTGTAGAAAAGATTTCCCAGAATGATGCTGGAACTGGAGTGTTTATGGTATAAGCCGAAGCTGAATAGGCTGGGGCTTCTCTTTTCCCTGCAGTGAGAGAAAAGGAGGCTCAGGAGTGGCCTGAACAAGACTTATAAAATCATGCAGGCATTGATATGGTGAATAGCCAAGGCCTTTGTCCTCGAGTGGGAGAGTCCAAAACTAGAGGACAGCAGTTTAACGTGAGAGGAGAAACATTTGAAAAAAAAACCTGAGGGGTAACCTTTTCACGTATATGTGGAAAAAGCTGCCAGCGGTAGTGGTGGAGGCGGGTAAAGTAAAGTGGGTAATGTAACAGTCATCCCTTGTCTCTTTCAGCACAGTGTCTGCCAGTGAACCAGGTATAACAAGAGAATCTCATATCTTTATTTGGAAGTTCACGCATTTACAGGGCGGCGTGGTTGTCACTGCTACCTCACAGCGCCAGGGTCCCAGGTTCGATTGCAGCCTTGGGCGACTGTCTGTCTGCAGTTTGCGCATTCTCGCCATGTCTGCGTGGGACTCCTCTACGTGCTCCGGTTTCGTCACACAATCACAAAGATGTGCACGTCAGGTGAAATGGCCGTGCTAAATTGCCCATAGTGTCAGGTGCATTCGTGGGAGGGAAATGGGTCTGCGTGGCTTCCTCTTCTGAGGGTCGGTGTGGACTGGTTGGGTCGACGGGCCTGTTTCGACATTGAAGGGAATCTAAACTTCCATGCCTCCTCAATATCGTCTTGGACAATTACGGTCCTTGGCTGTTTTCACCACATAGTTGGGGTTGTCCAGCGAGCACATCCCAGCAGTGGGTGGAATTCCCTGCCGCCATGGCGTACTGGACGTCCTGCGTTGACTGCTACGCATTGCACTTCAACTTTCGAGGAAAGACAAAGGGAGTACTTACAGAACACACAAGCAGTGAATGATTGACAGGTCAAGCAATAAAGGACTATCGCGTACCACACTGTAAACAAACACTTGTCTGATGGATAAACACACTTAGATGAGACACCTGAAACTGACAATACATGCAGTCAGCAACCGCAAAACAAACAGACACATCCAAAGCAAATGATCAGAAACCACAAGACAGAGAAAAAAGTGAACTGGTGGAGCCCCGGTCAATTTCCTTCGAGCTGAGGAATCTCTTAGGATTGATGGGAAAAATTTAATCAGCAGTCTCTCATTCTATTTTGCCAGGCTTCCCTTGCCCGTCCGGCTCTCCCCTGGCTTGATCCGGATCGCGGCACAAGCTCTGGACGTGCTTAATACAATCTGGACTCAATCAAGCATCCAGCAGCATTAATCAGTTCTAGAATGGAATCAGGGGGTTCCAGCTCTCTTCGTGGATATTTGAGAATGTCCCTTTCGTTGGCTGTGAGGTGATACCATTGTTGCTCTCCTGAGGTGAGCAAGGTATTCTGGTGCTTCACTGGCTGACCTGAGCTTCATGTCGCTTTGATATCACTGGGGTATTAGATTACACTTCAGCCTTGGGGACAGCTTTATTTATCTGGTCGAGGAAGCTTATTGGTAGTTTGTCTTGGGAAGTGTATTCGGTGGTTTGTGAATGACTGTGGTCAGCCTGTTTGGTCAATGCTGAGGCATTTTCGGTGTTCCTTGTATGGCTTGGACAGGCTTGATTTTCTGTGTTCTTATTGGCCATGCTGTCTGTAGGCAGGTTTGCAAGTCATTTCCCATACTGTTGAAAAATAAACTTTAAGATCTTCAAAGGTTTTAAATTCAAAATCTTAATTCAACATCAACCTGTTCACATGGGGACAAGCCACTCAGCTGTTCCATGGACGGGAAGGTATTCACTCGGGGATCAATCCTAATGGCAAGCAAACGACTTCAACAAAGGGAGAGAAAATATGTCTGCTCTGTTTGGTAAGTGATTATCTTCACAACCCCGCCTAATGTCACCCAATCGACATGACACTGGAAAGACACCATTCGTCTGCTCTGTGTATGAAAAGGAATTCATTAAATCAGCAAAGCTTCAGATAAAGAAGAATGGGCACACTGTAGAGAGGCCTGCACTGAGTGTGGAAAGAGATTCACCTGGTCATCTCTATTCAGTGAGCACGACCACATTCACACGAGCGAGAAACATTTACTTGCTCCTTACCTGGGAAGTGATTCACTCGTGTCTCCAATCTCAGCTGATATGGACTTGTTCCCACAAATGACAGAAAATTTTAATGGTCTGACTTTGAAAAGAGCTTAAGGAGTAGCAATGATGTGATGGAACACCAGAAAACACATGAGAATCCCTGCAGTGAAACAACAGGCCCTTCGGCCCAACAAGTCCACACAATCCATCCAAAGAACACTCAAACCCATTACCCTCCCTTATATTTACCCCAACTACTAACCTACGGTATGGGTAATATATCATGTCCAGTTCACCTAACAGGCGTACCGTTTTGTCTTGTGGGATGAAATTTGAGGACCTGGAGGAAACTCACGCAGACACGTGAAGAACGTGCAAACTCCACACAGAGAGGCCTCCGAGGCTGGAATTGACGCCAGCCCCTCGTGCTCTGAGGCAGCACTGCTAAACACTGAGCCACCGTGCGTGGAGAGGCAGTTAATTTGCACTGTGGGTAGCAAGGGATTCAATTACTCATTCGCACGTGTGACAGCCCATTCAGGTGGAATCTGTTTCGCTTAGTTGTCTGCATTGTTGGCTTATAAAGCAGTGTGATGCTCGCAGTGTGTTTCCAATTCCTATCACTGTTTTGAGGTTAATTTAAAGGTTGTTCTTCACTAAATATTCTCTGACCGGTGGGCTGGTGGTGCTCTGGTTAAATCACCACCAGCCTCTTCTTTCTCAAATGAAGGTAGCAGCCTCTGCGGCCTGGTAAGATGGTAATAGTGCAAACAATCCAGTGAGGTCGCATGTGAATGCGATATAGTGTTATTGCATCGAGAATTGAACTGTGTTCTTTCTGTCAGTAGGCGTTTACTTCATTGGATGTGTTTAATCTCTTTAATTGATCTGGTGTTTAATTGTTCAGTTTTCAATCACATCAAATTCAAAGACTTTTTCCCCTGATTCGGTACAATTAGAGGAGCCTGGTAGATATCCAGTAACTGCCCTGTTCTTGACACTTTTCTTTATTGTTAAGTGTGGATTTGTACTTAAATATATTTCGATGCATTCAGCATTTCTGAATGCTCTTCACGTCGAAATGAAGACCGTGTGAAGTGTGTTCACTTATATCCGAGAAACAAAAGTCCTACAGTGAGAGCACAAGATTGTGTTCTCATCAGCGTGAACATGTTGATGGGACCTCAATTAATGGAACCTTATAAAGCATTTCCCACACTGTGTCATTAAAACAAA
Organism: Chiloscyllium plagiosum; assembly: GCF_037043375.1. Taxonomy (NCBI): domain Eukaryota; kingdom Metazoa; phylum Chordata; class Chondrichthyes; order Orectolobiformes; family Hemiscylliidae; genus Chiloscyllium; species Chiloscyllium plagiosum. The sequence goes on along the minus strand of NW_028270159.1, from coordinate 93,193,740 downwards.
TTATTGTCACAGTGAACCCGTTGGTGTACCAGGAGGATGGATGGCTGAAGTGCATCCTTTCCCCAATTCAGAACAAATGAATGGCCTCTCGCCAATATGAATTCGCTCGTCTTTCAGTAAGTTTGAGAAATGAAAGAGCAGGTGAATAGTCTCTTTCCAGTGTGAACTCTCTTGTATTCCAGCAGATTGCCTGAATCAATTACTGACTTCAAATCACAGCGGACGAATGATCTCCACGCTGTATGAACTCACTGTTGTTTCAGCAGACTGAATGACTGAATGAATCCTTTCCCATTCTTCGAACAGGCGAACGGTCTATGTCCACTGAGTTCACAGATGTAAAGTGAGATCAAATGACGGCCTGAACCCACTCCCTCTGTGAGAACACTTGAATGGCTTCTCATCAACGTGAACACATTGATGGTACAGCAGATCGTCAAAACTTTTAAAGCGTTTATTATACTCTGCATCATTAAATGGTTTCTTCTCCGTGTGAACCCACTGGTGAGTCAGCAAGTTAGAAAACTGAGTAACTCCCTTTCCACACTCAAAACAGTTGAATGGTTTTTCCCCGGTGTGGTTGCACTGATGAATTTTCAGGGCAGACAAGTAATTGAATCGTCACCTCATTCCCGCAGTTTCTCTCCAGCGCCCCTCCAATTATGTCTCGATAGTTCAGAATGTGAATGCTTCCACTCCACTGTGAATGTAACTTTCCGCTTTCATTTTCAAAGGCCGGTGAGGTTCAGGCTACATGGAACAAAGCAACTCCATCAAATTCTGATGTGATGCTTCGTTTCAGTTTCCCAAATGCAAATCCTCATCTTTGATACCCGTCAAATAAATCCAGAAATATCTCAGTAAGAGAGAACTCCTTCGAACACCAAAGCGTATGATTTTTCATTCTTCGTCGGATGTGGGTATTCCAGAACAGGTCAGCATTTATTGTTCATTTATGATTTGACTGGACAAGGTGATGATGAGCTGCCTTCTTGAACCATCGTTTCCGTGTGCTGTCGGTAGTCCCAAATTATAGGGAAGTGAAATCCACAGTTTTGACCCAGTGATTCTGGAGGAACGGCAATATATTTCCAGAGCAGGATGGTAGGTGGGTTGGAGATCTTTCCTATCTATCTACTACCCCTTTCCTTTTAGATGGATGTAGTTGTGAGTTTGTAATGTATTGTTTAAGGATCCTTGGTGAATATCTGCAGTGCATCTTATGGATGGTGCAGACTGCATGTCTGAGTGTTTGGTTGTGGAGAGAAAGGATGTTTGTCGACGTTTTATTAGTTGTGTGTTGCTGCTCAATTCAGTTTCTCTGTTCTGGACGGTGTTGAGCTTTTCAGTATTGCTGCAACTGAAGTAAGGAATCGTCAAGAAGGTTGTGGTTTAAATGTCTCTTGCAACTCAGATGCGGACTAATCTACTGTGCTTCTCCTGTGCATTGTTTCTTTAACACTGCAATCATCCAGACGAACAGGAACTATCCCATCATGTCTCGTTCTGTATTGTAAAGGAGTAAACAGTTGGTCGGGAAAGAACAAAAGAAAGAGAAGAACATTTGGTCAATTAGGAGAATAACGCTGTCGCTCGGAGAGTGAACAACTGTTAATGGAGACTGCCGGTGCCAAATCATAGGTGGCGTGTAATCGCAGGCTATGTGTCAGACAGGCTTGAGGGTGTCATGAAAATCCCTGATTATGTCCCTTTTTTTGCCACAATGCTATATGGCTGCTAAAGTTAGCTTCTCAAAGACATTGTGACTTTCACTGCACCAAAGAAGGACTTTCGGCCCATCTTGCAAATGTCCATCATGAAGCAACGATCCATTCTCATCCCGTGTTTTTCAGAACTTGGTCTGGATCCTTAAGCGCTATGGTACTCCAAGTGATCAACGAAATATTTTCCTAATTTCACCACCTCCAACGAAATACTGTTACCAAACATATATTCTCCTCCCCGCCCTTGTCCGCCTTTCCCAGGAACCATTCCCTCCGTGGCACTGTGGTGCAGTGTGCCTTCTCTCTCAACACCTCCCCCAACAGCCCCATGGAACCTTTCCCTAAAATCGCGGAATATGTGACTCTTCCTTTCATAGAACATGAGAACGAGGAGCAAGACTATGTCATGCGGGCCTTAGCGACTGCTTCGCCGTTCAATAAGATCATGCCTGATATTTCCATGGACATACATCCACTTAACCAACCTCTGAAGATAATCATTACTTCCTTTATTGTTCAAACAAAAATCAGCCCTAGTTTAAAAAAAAACATTTATTGATGTAGCATCAATTACTTCGTTGGGCAAGCAGTTCCATAGAGTAACATCCCTCTGGTTGAAGAAATTCCTTCTCATTTCCAGACGTTTCGTTACCCTGCTGGGTAACATCTTCATTGTGCCTTCGGGCGACGTACTGTTCATGATTTCTGCTTTCTATTTATATGTTTGGGGTTCTTTGGGTTGGTCGTGTAATTTCCTGTAGTGATTTCATTTCCTGTTCTTTTTCTCAGGGGGTTGTAGACGGGGTCTACCTCGTTTTGATAGATTTCCTGTTGCAATGCCATGCTTCTCGGAATTCTCGTGTCTGTCTCTGTTTCACTTGTGCACGGATGGATGCGTTGTCCAAGTCAAAGTGGTGCCTTTCCATATCTGTATGTAAGGATACCAGTGAGAAAGGGTCACGCCGTTTTGTGGTTAGTTGATGTTCATATATCCTGGTGTCTCGTGTTCTACCTATTTGTCCACATGCAAAACATGATGACATTTACAAGATACTGTGCAAGAACTGTAACAAACATTGCATTCGACAAACACAACAATGGACTGAGACAACATGTCCATCCTAGGACAAGCCAAACAGATACATCCAGAAGAATTCGTCAAAGCATGGCATTCCGACAAGAACTCTACCAACAAACACTTCGATCTCGACGCCATCGACCACCCCCTGAGGAAAAAGAACAGGAATGATATCACCAACGGAAATGACATCATCAAGGCAAAGAAACTCAAACATATAAATAGAAAGCAGGAATCATGAACAGTGCTTCGCCTGGAGACCCACTGAAATTGTTAGCTAGTAGGGTGATGAAACGTCTGGTAATGAACTTTCCAGTTCAATGACCAAACCGACATCTAGTTTAATGACCTACTCAAAGAACTTAATAACGTTTGTGAGTCTCGACCTTACATTCACAAAACCGGCTTGACTTTCCCTCATAAACTTATTCCAATCGAGATGATTACAAATCTTATCTCTTAGAACTTTTCCAACACTTTACCCACAACCAACGGGAGGGTCAATGGTCTATAATTTCCATGGTTTTCTCTACTTCCCTTCTTGAATGAGGGAATAACTTTTACTATCCTGTAGTGTTCTGGTACTATACCTTTGGACAATGACAACATAAATATCAAAGTCGAAGGCTCGGAAATCAGATTCTTGGTTTCCCAGAGAATCTGAGGATAAATCCCATCTGGCCCACGGGAATATATATATTTACACATTTTCAGAGTTTGTAACACCTCGCCCTTGGGAACTTCAATCCGATCTCGTCTAGTAGCCTGTTTCTCAGTATTGTCCTCGACAACATTTTGTTTTTCCAGTGCGAATTCTGACGAAAGATATTGCTTTAGCGCTTCCCCCATCGCTTCTGACTCCAGGTACTACTTTTCCAAGACTGTCCTTCATTGGCCATATTTTATTCCATTCATTGTTTTAATCCTTACAGACCTATGGAAAACTTTAGGATTTCCCCTTATCCTATCTGCTAACAAATTCTCAGCTCCCCTCCTGGCTCATCTTCAGTCTCTCCTCAGGATTTTCCTGTTTAACTTGTAACTCTCAATGGCCCGAACTGAGCCTTCACAACTCTTGCTAACACAAGCCTTCTTCATCTTAACAAGAGATTCGGCTTCCTTAGTAATCATGACTCCTGCGCTTGACAATTTCCTCCCTGTCTGACAGGTATATAGTTATTAAAGACACACAGAACCTGCTCCTTGAATCAGCTCCACATTTCTATTCTGGCCATTCCCTGCCGTTTCCTTGCCCAACCAGTGCATGCGTAATCTTATCTAATCGCATTGCAATTTTCTTTCCCCCAGCAGAAACGCTTGTCCTCCGGTGTATTACTATCCCATTGAAAAACTCAAGTAAACATAACTGAATTTTGGTAACTATTACCAAAGTGCTCACCTACCGCCAAATCTAACACCTTGCCGTGTTCATTACCCAGTATCAAATCTAATTTGGCCTCTCCCTTTGTTGGCCTGTTCCATTGCACAGTATTTGAGGAATCTATCGCAGATACTCAATACTCTCCTCGTCAGGGCTACCCTGACTGAGCTGCTTCGACCGATTGGCATGTTGATTAAAATCCGCATGATAATTGCCATACCAGTTTTTCAGGTGTTATTTATGCCTTTGTTTACTGCCCTCCCCAATGTGATCTTAAAATATGGAGGCGGATAGACTCAGACAATCAGTGACATTTTCTTCTTAGAACTTCTAATTTCCTCTCAAATGGATTCAAACTTATTCTCCATAGAACGTATATCATCTGTCAGCATTGGTATGAGGTTGTCCTTGAATGTTTGAGCTTCACCACCTTCCTTACCATCCTTTCTGTCCTTCCAAATTGTCTCATGCCCGTGAATATTTACCTCCCAGTCTTGACTATGCTGTCTCCATGCCTCTGCAATGTCTACTAAATCGTATTTGTTCGTGATAATTTATGCCGTTATATCCCCAACCTTCTTCCAAAATGTATGAGCATTCAGGTACAGTGCCGTTATGGTCGCTTTCTTACCCATTGATTAACAACATATCTGATAATATCTTCGACGCTATCCTTTCTTATTGCTTCTTGCTTCTTCTCACTTGTCCATTTCTGACCTCCTTGCTTAGTACACAAGTGCTCTAATACACCTTCCAGGTGAAGCAACACTTTCCCTACACTTTGCACAATCCAGTCTAATAGATTCACTGCTCTTATTGTGGTCGCCACTACCTTGGGAAATGAAGTGTGGACTGAATGACCGTTTTGCAGAATACAAAGTTCTATCGCCAAATATGTCCCTGAGCTTCAAGTTGACTGCTCCTTTCGCACAGAACCATGTTTCCTAGACAACGTCTCTATCTCAGGCTTACTGCAGTGTTCCACCAGAGCTCAGCGCATGCTGTAAAAGCAACAGACGATATTCTGCTTGAGGACCCCGCAACCCTCCATATCAATTTCAGTCATTTTAGAGGCCTGAAGTCTCCCATGTCCTGGCCCCCGACACACCCCCAGGCCTAGTTATAGCAAAGCAGTCATTATACACTACCTATGGTTAGTCATAAACAGTCTCCGTGAACAGTTATTAATGCTCCAAACAAATCATTATCAATTCCTATGCCCAACTGTTAGTTTCTCTCTTTCGGCTCTATCCCAACATCTTGTTTCCTCCTAATTACTGCGCCCCCACATATCTTCTGCATGTATACGAAACTTTTACTGGAAACCATCAGTGCTAAGGACGGCGTCACTGGACCTAAAATATTAACTCCGATTTGTCTTTCCAGCATCTTTTGGTCTTGCCCCTGAGGAAGCTTGATACTGTGCTTGTGTAATGACCCCCTGCACATAAGACAGAACTGTGTTAATCCTGAAAAGTTTTCTTTTTGATGAATCCCATTACAATGTGAGGCATTGGCATCGACTTCGTAGGTCAATAAATATAGAAATCATGTGCTTGGGATTTGTGCCGGAGTTCTGTTCTGGATATGATAAACAACAGAGAGAAAAATCTCCGTCATGTCAGATGTGAACAGATAGGAATCTCCACAAGAGGAGGAATAAAAAGAATGTTTTTCAGTTAGAGAAAATTCAAACCATTTCTCACTGTAATAGTCTGTGGCTATCAAGGCACAATGTTTTATAACCACAAAGGCTGAATACAGCGTTTTCGTGTTAAAATATCTGAATGATCTCCTTCCAGTGTGAGAGTACAGTTGTGTTAGCAAATGGGATAACTGAGTGAATCACTTTAATTTTTCAGCTACCGAACATTCCTCTTGTGGGAAGATATAGGGGCAAAATGCAGGAATAGGGATGGAAAGGTTCTGAAGAAGTTTGACATAGGGACTGAGGAAGTGTTCGTGGTTCTGACCGACTTGACGTGGGCATATTCCCAATTCATGACGCACTTGCACCTTATGTTCCTCTCTGTGACAAGGGTGGAAATTACAGGTGTTCTGAGCAATGTTTTACATTCCCCTTTCGGTTTGTACTGGATTGGACTAATGCAGTTCCACTTTTCAGCAAGATTGGGAGAGATAGACCAGAGATTCACACAGCAGTGAATCTCACATCAGTTAAAGGGAACCTTTTGGAGCAAATCCTGAAGGAGAGCGTTAACTGCCACTTGTCCAGGCAAGGTTTCATCAGGAAGCGTCATCACGGTTTTGTTACAGAATGTCATGCCTAACAGATTGGATGAAGTCTATTTGATTGGCAAGTGATCGGGTTTTTTTAACGAGGGCAGTAAAGTTGATGTTGTTTGTGTGGATTTCAACATAGCCTTTAACACGACACCACACTGGAGACTGGTAAGAGGATAAAAGTGAAAAGGGATTTAAGGTCCCCTGGCAAGTTGGAGCCAAACTTCATTTGGTGGTGGTAGGAGACACAGGATGGTGATGAAGGCTTTTTGTGTGATTGGAACTGGTAATCAATGGTGTGACACAAGGATGAATGCTGGGTCCCATGTTGTTTGTGAATGTGTGTAAAGAATATAGAACAGGTTATCGGGAAATGAGAAGCAGAGTTGTCCATGATACGAATATTAGCAAAGTGGTTAATAGTGAGGAAGAAGGTCATAGGATGGAGGAGCTCAGAGATGGATTTGTCAAATGTCAAATTCAGATAGGGGATGTTGAAACTAACCATGAAAAACATGAGGTGATGCACGTTGGAAGTAACACTTCAACGGATGACTCAATGAAAGGCAGGACACGTGGAAACCCAGAGGAACAGAGAGATTTTGCATGTTGGGCCACATGTCCGTCAAGGCAGCAGAACATCGTGACAATCACAACTTTATCAGTCAAGGCAAAATTTATACAAGTCGACAAGATGGTGAAGAAAGTACTTGGCAAGCTTTTTGTCATTCGTCAGAAAGTCGATTATCCAAGTTGGAATGTCATGTTGTGACGATATAGAGCATTGGTGAGATCACACTTAGAATACTGCTTGCAATTATGGTCAACTTCTACAGGAAGGATTTTGTGAAAATTGAAACTGTACACGAATGATTTACAAGGATGTTGCGGGGACCTGAGGGCTGGATTTAAGCGTGGAGATGGTGTAGGCAGGAGCGTTTTAGCTGGAATGTTCCAGGCAGCGCGTCACGTTCTCACCGTATATAAAATCTTGACGGGTATGGATAGACAACTGACCTAAATCGTTTGCGCAGAATGGTGAAGTTAAAAACTAAGGGCACAGGTTTATGGTGACAGGCACTGAGACACACTAAATCAGTTATAGAGCGTGACAGAATGATGGTTGATTTCCAACAGGCATTGCTTCAGGTCAGTCTTCGGTTTTAAAAATAAACATTCTTTTCCGTGAAAGTCATTTGGTAGTGAAGTCGTGAATTGAACATTAGGGGTACTAAAATTGAGTGATGTACCGATGAATAAGTGAGTGTGTACAATATTGTCCAATGCACTTTGAAATGGAGAATGCCATATTTATAAGGAACAATCAATAACGATCATTTAAATTAAATGTGATGTTGCAGGACTCTGAAATAAACACCGAACTGGCTGTGCTGGGATATGAGTCACATTGACTTGTCTGCAGGATCATCAACTGATTCGGAAGGCATCATGATATGTTTCATCTGTTCAGCAGTGGCGGAGCCAATATATATTCCTCCATTCCTATCAGCAATTAACAAGGTGAGCATGCATTGCCCGATCGAAACATTCTAGTTCATGAAACTCGTTTTTCTTTTCAGAATCAGAATGTAGCAGTTATTAAACTGCAGCTTTCTCTTTTCCTTTACCATGATTAATATTCAAACGTTCAGTTGAACTGACAGAATGCTGAATTCTGCAAAAATTATTTCTTTTCTCTCAGACATTCAGTCTCTGCAGTTTTCATTTCTTTAGTGATCTGAATAACCTGATATTTATGGGGAAATGAATATTGCAGTTTGTCTCACATGCGACAGAAGAATCAACTGAGTGGTGACAGGTGCAGCTTAATTTTCCTATGCAGTTGAGCTGAGGTGGTGTCGAGTTAAAAGCGTGGATCCGGAAAAGGGCATCTGGTAAGGCAGCATCCATGGAGTAGGAAAGTCGATGTTTCGAGCATAAGTTCTTCGTCAGGAATGTTGGAAACATTGACACTCCTGGTCCTCAGATGTTGCCTAACCACTGTGCTTTCTAGCGCCATCCTTCCTGACTGTAATCTCTCGCATCTGCAATCCTCGCCTTCTCCTCAGGTGTGATAGTTTTGGATATTGTTCCTGTGATCTAATAACATGTTCGTAATTATAGGTTTGATATGTGGTTGGGAGCTCATCATTGATGCAATTCATTCTCCCCCTTCCAATCTGCCAAGCACATGCAGATCCTGCTCCTCCTTCATTGACATTCCCTAAACACCTGATGACTGAAAGAAGAAGGCCTCATCTTCCTCTTGGGACCTTGATGACACATGGGATCACCAGTTTTCTCATTCGCCCTTCCCTCATATTATTCTACTTTCATGATTCCAACTCGGCATTGCCCTCATGACCTGCACATCACCTTTCCAACCTATCCGCTCCACCTCGTGTCAGAACCAGTATCTTATTCGCCACCTTTATTTTCTCATCGCATTCTCAGCTATCATGCGCCCAAACCCCCTAAACCGCCCATTTATCACTCAGCCCCCACGGCCACGAACATCATTCCTGATGAAGGGTTTATGCCCGAATCATCAACTCTCCCGCTCCACGCATGCTGCCTGACCTACTGTGTTTTCTATCACCACACTGTCCACACTGAGTTCTAACATCTGCAGTTCTCACTTTCTCCACGGGGCAGTATTGTGTAAAAGTCATATTATTGGAAAAGTGCAGTTTCTGTGGTTTTCTAAGTTGTTAATTACATTTGCCCAATCGGCTCGAGCTGGAGTATTGTGTGGCTTTCTGCAATTATCATTACAGCAGGGATGTGATTGCATTGGTAACGGTGCAGAACAGATTTACCAGGATATTGTCTGTTCGAAGAGTTTCACTTATGAAGATAGTTTGGACGGACTGGGCTCTCACAAAGATGTTCTCTTCTTTAAGAAAAACGGAGCTGTTCTTTTCCTCAAGGATAATGTGACTTGATATCTTTTTTTATCAAAGGCGTTGTAAAACAGTTCAGGCTCCGAATCGGATGAAGTGTTACAGAGATAAAAGTGTTCGCTGAGAGGCCTTTCGTTTCTCCGTAAACAGCTGAGGCTTAAGGCCAAAGATTTTATGTTTTAGAAATGAACTGTCTAATAGAATAGGAGTGGTCATTCTGGAAAGCTGAATTCCGGTTTTGAGATCCTGCAGCAGTGGTGCACTAACTAATAATCTCTCTCCTTCTGCCCTTCTAGTTTTTACCTATAAGCTTCTGTTTCATTTTTACTGTGTTTAAGGTTCTTGTTTTTTTAGGATTGTTGTGTATTTTCAGAACAGCACAAGTAAGTCTACTTTGGATAGACTGAGTTCTGTGGGTATTCTATATTCAGTTTTTTGTTTTTCAATCCGTCATTTTGTGAATAATTTTTGTAACTAGCTTCCTCGAGTAATTTTCACTATACACTTAAAGAAAAAAATATAACGTTACGGTCTGGGTTGTCTGCTTAATAACATTTTGAATCGTTTAGCCTCGTCCATAATAAATTGGGAGGTAGTTGATGGATTACAAGAGTAACTGATAGATGCTTGCGTCTTTATTTCGGGTGTTGATTTGGATTGGGGTAGACATTGCCGAGGAAAGCAATGTCTCATTTAGGTACAAAGAGTTGTCTGGCTATGGACGATGTAAAGTTGGTAATCTTACATTAAATAATTCAGGCCTGGCGTCTGGAATTAGCAGATATGCTGGGGTTGTATTTGCCGATTTCTGTGAGGAAAGGAGAGATAATTCCCGCAATAGCTCAGAATTTAACTAAGCTGGAAAATCCATAAGAATCTGTAGAGATGGTTAACATTTATTTGAAAATGAAGCAGCTTGAGTTAGACGCGAGAGATAAGGAAAGGACACCAGATTTGAAGCAGTTTGAGATACGATTCGAAGGAGAGAGAGGGAAGAAGAGAAAGCAGCAGAGCACAGAGAAAGAGACACAGGGTTTGAACTTCAGAAATTGGCAATTATTAAAGGAATTCACCTTAAAAGGCAGGTGATAAAGGCTGAAGATAAGCTTAATCTGGAAGAGCATATTGTTCAAACGGCAAGGCTAGCAGCTGAAATGGCTGATTGTTATGAAGTGGTCAATAAAACAAGGATGGTCTTCCAGAATCATTTTAAGTCTGAGGCATCGAAATTGGGGCGAAGAGAAATCCTCACGTGGAAAGGGAAAGTTAAATCTCTGTGAAGATCATTAGAATAACTTATCACAGGTTAAATAGGGAACTCTTGAAGGGAACTAGATCTGAGGATTTTATTACAATAAAGTAGGCCACATGAAATCAATTTTGGAGGACTAGGGGAAGCACTGGAAAGTCAGATGCAGGAAAACGAAACAAGCCTGGATTTTTTTGGCTTGGCAATAGAAAGCACAGTGGAGGGTGGAAAGCTGCATCAGAGTGCACAAGCCGATCGGAGGTTGGAAAGGGGAAAGTGCCAGATCTGCTTTAAAAATATACCTGCAAAGGTAAAGTTTATTTACCTTGGCCAGGAGTAGCAGATAGAGAGATAACAATATTCAGGGACACAGGATCGTGCCTGTCTGTGATGCTGAAGGAGCGGAAAATATGTGGTCCTGAAGCACTATGTGCACGGGAATTCATGGTGGGACGAAAAATTGCTCAGTTATGTAGAGTGAGGCTAGAGTGGGCAAAAAAGAGTGGAGAATTTGTGGTGGGAGTTCTGGAAAAACTCTCAGCTCCAATAATACAATTTGTGCTTGCAAATGATATAGCTCAATCGCCGGTAAGCGTGCTGCCTAATCCAGTTGAAAAACCAGTCGAGATGTCCGCAAGTGCAGCATGCAGGAAGTTTATCAAGGAATTTTCCCAGATTGTGTCTGAACGCGATCACAGAGTCACAAGCTGAAGCAGGATAAATCAAAAGGCAGGGATAAGGAAGCTGAAATATGATTACAAAATATTTTTAAAATCAGATCAGTGGGACACAGCAGGAGACAAGCGTTATAAATGCAAGTATATTCAGCTCTGCTGTGCTGCTGACTTACAGCAGAAAGATGAAAAATTAAAGCAGTTGGATCAGAAGACCTGTACCTGGAAGGAGAGTGAATTCATCCCCGTGTGATATTACTTAGTAAATGATATGTTAAGGAGGAAATGGAGAGCAACACATATTCAAGCAAGTGAGAAATGGGCAGAATTTATTTTCCTGTAGGGTACAGAAAAGTGGAGCTGCGAGTGCCGCATGTGCCACAAATTGGAGGTTACTTAGGCGTGAGGAAAACGGAGGCTAAAATACAAAGACATTTTTACTGGCCTGGATTGCAGGGGAATGCATTTGAATTTTGCCAGACGTGTCATACATTTCGGCTAATAGGAAATCCATGGGAAATAACAAAGCCTGCACCTTTAATACCTACTCCAGCGTTCGAGGAATCTTTCTTCAGTGACTTCATTCATTGTGTAGGTTCCCTACATCCAATAAGCGATGGAATAAGTATTAATTAACAGTAATGGATGTATTGACGAGATTTCCAAATGTTGTTCAATCGTACAATATGACATTTAAAAGGATTGTGGAAGAGGTACGATTTTTTTTACAAACGAGATTAAGACTACCATCAGAGATACAATGAGCTCAAGGGTCAAACTTCACATCTAAACTTTTCAAGGAGTATATAGATAGCTTGGAAATAAAACGATTCAAATCTACTGTGTACCATCCAGAATCACAGGGTGCACTGGAAAGGTGAAGTCAATTATTAAAGACTATTTTGAGGTTTTATGGTTCGGAGGAGCCAGATTATTTCCATAAGGGAGTTGCGTCAGTGCTGTTTGCGATCTGAGATGTACCAAAAGAATCCACCAAACTAAGTCCGTCTGAAACCAATTGTAGGCATAAAGTAAGAGGACCATTAAAATTTATTAAGGCAAAATTAGTAAGTCAGATTAGAGAGACCACGCATTTGGACGATGTAACAAATTTTAGAGTTGGCCTAAATAATGGGGAGTTGTCAGGACAGTATTAAAAAGTATCGCAGCAAATGGTGAAGCAGGAAGTGTATGAGAAATCAAAAAATCACAATTTTGCCACTCGGAATAATGTATTTATTTAAATTTCATTAATCGGTGAAACTTTAAAGTAAGGTTTAGAAGACCTTATTTAATTGAGAGGAACTTGAGTGAGGTTAGCTACTTGATAGGGACTCCAGGCATGAAGGAATCTCACAGAATGTGCGATGGGAATATACTCTGACGGTATTTTGGCAGAGAACGAACACAAGAGGAGAATGTGTTATTGACTACGACACACTGGGAAGAACCAATGTCAGGGAATTCTGCATTGGACGTTCCTGAAATAAAATTGGACAATGCAAAAGTTGTCTAATATTGGTAAAGTTATTCAGTTATCTTCCAGAAGAAAATAGAAAGTTATTACTCTTGCATGGGGAGATCTGTTGAAATATACTGGGTATTAATAATCTAATTGTAGATGATGTAAATATAGGAGATGCTGTTCTGACTTTGTAACATCCTTGCAGGCATAACCCTTTAAAGTTGTACAAGTTCATAAGGAGATATCACGTATGCTCCAAAATGGCATAACCGAAGTGAGTGTCAATGAATAGAGTTCACCCATCATCATGGTGCCAAAGGCAGAAAAGACCCAACAGTTATGTGTGGACTACCACAAAATCAATGTTGTTAGAAAGACTGATGCAGATACATATCTGCAGCTGGAAGACTGTGTGGAAAAGATTGGAGGAGCAACTTGCATTTCCAAGTTGGACTTCCTCAAAGGTTACTGGCAGTGAACTTTGTCAGAAATATCAAAGGCAATTTTATAACGCCAAAAGGCCTGCAGAAATGTAAACTAATGCCGTTTGTACAGAAACCACCAGTCATATTTCAGAGGTTAACTGACAGGTTAATTGGCGGATATGCAACTGTGTGGTGTATATTGTGCCTCGTGACTAAGAGTCTCTCATGGATTGAATATTTACAGCATTTATAGGGCTTGTTTGATCGAATTCGGAAGTCAAACTGGTATGTAAACCTAACTGAAAGTGAATCTGCCAAAGCCAAAGTCACCTTCCTGGGATATGTCATTGAAGACGGGCAAATAGCCCCACGGGATGCGAAATCGTAAGTTACAGGGGACTTTTACACATTGTTGACGAAAAGAGCAGTACTACGGTTCCCGGATAGAGTGGCTTTTACTGAAAGTTTGTGCTGAATGATACCAATGGGACTGTTCCACTCACCGAATTGTTAAAAACAGACAATAAATTTCAGTGAACACAAGACTTTCAAAATGTATTTGACAGCCTAAATACTTTGTAAATCATTGCCAAAGTGTCAGCAACATCTAATTACACGAAGGCTTTCCAGGTGCTTATCGATGCCAGTGATGTGCGTGTCTCTCTTCTTCTGCCCCTTTAATTTCGACCTGTAAACCTGTTTCATTTTTCCTCTGTGTTTATGGGGTTTAATTATCAGGACTGTTGTGTATTTTTGGAAAAGCATAATTAAATCTATTTTGGATAGCTGAGTTCTGTGGGTATTCTATATTCTGTTCACTGTGTTTCATCGCTTAATATTGTGAATAATTATCTCTCTGTTTTAAAAACTGGAAGTCAACCTAGCTAAAGTATTCCGAGTAAATTTTACTATATATTCACCAAAACAAATAACGAAGTTACGCTCTGGATTGCCTGCATAAGAATGTTTTGAGTGGTGTGGCCTAGGCAAAACGGAGGTTGTTTTTCTCAGAGCAGAGCTGATTGTGAGGAGACATGATCGACGTGTCCGAAATAATGAGGAGCATGGAATGACAGATTGAAGGACACATTAGCTCTTGATCGATCACCAGGGTTTGTAGATTTCAGATAGGATGCAGAAAGCTTTGAATAGACTGGTAGGAAAACTTTATCAGTCAGCGGTGTTAGAGTCTGGAACTGACTCTCTATAAAGATCATTTGGACAGTTAACCCTTCATTCTTCTCTGATTCCACTGGCCAAAGAGTTTCGAAAAGTTCTCAAAGCCGAGCATTCCCGCGAGCAACAGTTATTCGATCGGTGGCTTTATGAAATGGAATTGTGCACATGAGTAACACGCGTGACTATTCGGCTTCCCTCCAGTGATGACGCTAGAATATTGACTCTCATATTCTCGGGGACACTTAAGGAAGGCATTCTCGGTCCTGCAGATAAGGAACTAATACCTTATTTTGGCTTCGGAAAAATCAGTTTTCATGCTTATTATAAGTCTGCGCTATTCCCAAGCCAGGTAGGATTCGAACCTATAATCTCCTGACCTGTAGTCAGTCGCGTCATCCATTGCGCCACTGGCCCAATGCATGGGGGTGACCTTAAGAGCCATGATGTTAACACGGACACGGCTAATAGCAGTCATGTTCACCAGTTGAACAAGCGATAAAGATAATCATTGTCACTGCTTCAGTCCAATCTTCTTCACCTTTCAAAGCAGTGAATTTTCCAAAAAAAACACATACGTCCTCATGAAGCTTCCATTCACACTCTGTCTGCTCAGTCATTTACTGTTGATCTGATGAATTTCGAATCTACTTCTTCAGCATAACTGACGTGAACGTGAGCCTAATCACCACATTGTATATACCAGTTAACTTTCAGAGATTGCGATTACAGTAACGACCTTTGCGAGTATGCAGTAAAGTGAATACTGTGAACCGAGCAAAAAAATCTCTTCATGGAAATTAATCCAGTGCAAAGTCAAAAATATAAGGATGGGCGGATGACGTAAAAAAATCCTCTGCTTCTCTTTGCACAGATGTTTCTCCAAGAATTGACTCTTTGAAGAATTCTTCTTTGTACTTTAGACTTTCCCAGTTGCAGATATTCCCTCAATCCACAAACAAGTATCCTGCTGAAAACTACTTCACTCAAGATTAAAATAGGTGACTATCTTTTCGCCCAGCTGTTGTCCCAATGTTCCCTGTTCCATGTCAATACAAGTTCTTGCAGGTGAAATTGGAGCTCCCAGTCTGATGTCCCACAGCTTCTTGATAAGTGGGAATTGTAGCCGCTGACGTTAAGGCGAGAGCCTTTAGCCTCCATACTTCACGTGTCTTTGTATCATCAGAGAATGGCATTCCGCTGACCAATTGCATTTTCGCAGCCACATGCTCGCGCTCAATGCCATCACCATTTCCAATTCGTATTGGGTGCAGTGCGACTCAAATTCTCTGATTACACGCCCTTGAACTGGGATTATATGATATGCCATTACATGATCACATCAATGAATGAGGAAATTGGTGAAGTAACCGATGTTAAAATACAGTGTTATTGAGAAATAAATTTCAGCAATATCCCATGACCCTTTGAAGTTTTATAGATATCTCGCAAACGTGATCTCCTACAACCTCAGTGTTGCAATCTCTACAGTCTCTTGGGACAAAGAAGCTAAAGATTCAACCGAATCTGAGTTCCCACATCTCAGTCACTGTTTGACAAGTATTCCTTTGTGCGAGTGGTTCTTTTCCTGGCATAACCTCTGCCACGATCCTTATTGCATTTTGCATCGTGCTTTTGCATGTGGCGCCAGGATCATAAAATGGTTCTTCCTTGGCATTGTCAACACAGCAAGTCCTGCTCGAATCACTGTGACACCAATCGGCATTTTTCCCGTTTTACTCCATGTAATATGTGCTTAGCTAACGCTGGGAAAATCAATCTTTTTTTTTACATAAAAATAATCTTTGTGGTGATAAGTTTCCTTCTTCAAACACCCGCTGTCTCACATCTTTGCGTTTAACATATCATAACCACCCTTTATCGGAGGAATCTCTCCCTCCCACAATAACTAACTCACCTAAACGTCCACCCTCCCATTTCACTGAGGTATTGCTCAATATAATACTCACATTTACACTGTTCATTCTGTACTGCTGCGGTCACTGTTTTGGGTGAAAGTGCTCAATCCCATGTTCGGCATCTTCAAGCAATTCAATCCATGTAGATGCAGGTTTTCTATAATTAATCCTCGTGGAGCAGCTTTTACTGACACGGACAATAGATTACTGGAGCATCGGGATCAGTATAAGTGCACAGCGCAGGATTGAGCAAAAGATGTTTTATTGGAAACGGCAAGTTTCTGTGGCTTTCTCCAGTCGTTTATTTCATTTGTTCATTCGGTTCCCCCGAAATATTGCGTGCAGTTCTGCAACTCACATTACAGTAGTCATGTGATCGCACTGGAAACCGTGCAGAAATTGACCAAGTTGAAAAGTGTAGGTTATGAAGAAAGATTGTTTTGACTGTGGTTGTTTTCTTAAGGCAGAGGAAACTGTGAGGATACATGGTTCATATGCACTAAATAATGAGCGACATGGACAATGCAGACTAAAAGAAACGTTTCCTCTTGACCGATCAACAGGGGCATAGTCTGAAGTTAAGAGGTGGAAAGGGTTGAGGAGATATGCAGAAAAATCTCATCAGCAAGCGTATGGTAGAATCGGGATTCACTGTATGAAGTGATGCACAGAGGCGAACTCACATCACCTTCAGAAATACACGGATCTGAACTTGAGTTGTGAATGCAAACAAGGGCAAGTGATGAAAATGAATAAAGATAGTCAAGCGATTGCATCTGACGAAAGCATGTATAACGACCTTGAGGGCTGTCATTCTACACATACGTGGTATTCGTGTAGCTGTCCGTCGGGGGCTAGCAGTTCCTTTTTTTTTTGCTTCCTTCGCTGTGACCCGGCTTTGATTCTCAGTCCGTGAATTGGGGTTTGTTTCGATTCTGACAACGACATCAGCAAAAGCAGACCACCTGCAAGTGGAGTGTTTTTAGTACCTCGGATCAATTAATGACATCGAGAAATGAGAGACGACGTCCCAGCCTCTTCAATAAAGGGGGCGGTGCCTCGGCAGTCTCTGCTCATTCAAACAGTTCACTTTTCAATCTCCTAAGATTCTGATTCCGAACGGTTTTCCCAAAAATGTCAAAGCTGAGACTTGGCTCTGTGTCTTGTTTCCTTCACAATCGCAGGTGCCACAGTGAACCTTGGAAGGTTGACAGGTGTAAAGGGCAGCGTGAGTGACGAATTCAGCTTCCCCTCCAGTGATGACTCTGGGATATTGACTCTGAAGTTCACAGGGGCATTTAATGAAGGGACTCTTGTCCCTGCAGTTCAAGGTGCAAACCTCATTTCGGCTTCAGAACAGTCAGTTATTAGTGCAATAAAGTCAGCGCTGCCCACAAGCCAGGTTGGAATCGAAACTCCACTCAGCAGATCTGTAGTTAGGCATGTCAACCATTTGTGCCACTAGCCCGTTGTATGTGCTACATTGTGCGGTAAATTAGCTTGTATGTGAATTTGAAGCCTGCCAGTCTTGCTTTTAAACCAAGTCGAAACCTTAACTACGATTTTTGTACCGCAACCAAGCGTATTATCCATTGTGACACTGCGCTTGCGCGTGCTTGAGGTGGGTATTCTGCAGAATTGTGATCTAAACATGGACATGACAATCGTACTCATGTTCACAAGTTGAATAACCAGGAAAGATAACCACTGTTACTGCTTCATTCCAATGATCCACTCATGCGCAGCGGGAGGTTTTGTAACAAAAAGACATTCATCCTCATGAAACTTCCATTCACTTTGTGTCTACTCAGCCATTCAATGGTATCTCCGCTCATCTGATGAATTTCAAATACACATCACTGATTTTGCTCCATCACTTTTGATAAACCAATGCCTAATCACAACATCGTATTCAAGCTAATTTTCGAAGTTTGAAAGTACTTTAACGACCTGTGTAAGTTTACAAGAAATTCGATAAAATGTAATGAGCAAAAAAACCCTTCCTGCCAGAGCAGAGTTAGCTATTTGAGAAAGGTCAGAGAGCGAAAACATTACCTCCGTTTCTCTCAGTGCAGATGTCAGTAGAAGCTGCTCCAGGTAAAGTTGGAACTACCGGTTTGATGTCCCAATGCTCCCAGCTTCGTGTCAATGGAGGCTGCTGCAGTTCACGTTGGAGCTCCCACCTGATGCCATGTATACCACGTCAATAGAATCTGCTCCACGCAATGCTGGAACTCCCAGTTCCCGGCATTTCAATTCACTATACTTTCAGCGAAATACTTCACACTCACTGATTTCATTACTGAACCCATATCTGCTGGCTCATCCCCATTCCCATTTCTAGTTTGATCTTCGTTGTTGCACCATACAGTTTCTCACATTCCAGGCCTGAAACCTGGCACTATATAATATTCCACAGCAGTGGTCACTTGCTTGTATGACGAAGTCGGGGTTAAGAAACCGAAGGTAAACTACATTTCTTCTGCAGAAATACATTCCAGCAATTCCCTGCACTATTCCCTGACGCTTTCATTTTCTAGAGAACTATATCAATCTTCGCCTTCAACAAACTAAGTGATGAAATATCCATCGGCTCTGGAGATACCAAAGTTAACCATTCAGCCCACCATGAGTTTGCATGTCTCAGTTACTGTTTGTCAAGTATTACTACTGTTCATGTAGTCCTGTTCCTAACATATCCTCTGCCACTATCTTTGCTGCTTTTAGCATCATGCTATTCCATGTGGTGCCGGTATCGTGCAAAGTTAGCACTTTGCGTAGTGGCAGCAGAAAGATCATCTCCAATTTGACTTCCAGTATTGTCACTTGTTACCGTTTTATGCAGAGTAAGACATGCTTAACAAAAGTAGGAGCGAATCAATCTTTTTTGACATGGAAATATTCGTCGAGGTGATGATTTTGCTCCTTCAAACCCTCGCCCTTTCACATCTCTGCTGTCTATGTCTCAGGATTCATACCCACCCATTCTGGGAGATTTCTCCCCATCCCACGATCAGGAACCCTGCTTTAGGTCGCTCCTCCAATTTTCCTGAGGCACTTGGCAATCAAGCACTCGCATTGACATTGTTCAGTCTGTGCAGCTGCCGTCAATGTTGTTGGGTGAACGCGACCAAATCCCACAATTAGGACCTTCAAACCAATCGATCCATTTCTATACTGCTGTTGTGAGATCAGTGCTCATGTAGCAATTTTTACTGACATGTACCGGAGATCACGAGAACATCATGCTCTGAAAAAGGACACAATGCAGTATTCAGCAAAGGGAAAGGGTGTTTTTTTTTGGAAACGATCAGTTTCTCTGGTCTAATTTCAATGGAGAAGAGGAGATTGTGAGGAAACATGATTGAAATGTGCGAAACAATGAGAGATGAAGGCATATTAGCCTGAAAGAAATGGTATCTCTCGGTCCAACGGCATGTGGCGGAGACTAAATTTAAGATACAGAAATTTTCAGGAGATAAGCAGTAAAAACTTTATCCACCAGTGGTGGTGGATAAATCTGCAACTCATTGTGATGAAATCAACACAACCTTCTGAGGTATTCAGTCTGTGTTTGTCATGTAAATTCATACAAGGCAAAGAGATGGAAAATGGAATGAGGATAGTGAAGCGGTTGTTTCTGCAAAGAACGCGTCCAACACATTTGAGGGCTGTCACTCTACATGCGTCTGACCGCTGTACTCGTCCCTGGTCATGTCGTGGTTCTGAATTGGCACTTTTACCACTGCAGCCCGGGTTCAATTCCCAGTAAGGGCAATTTTGTTCAGCATCAACAGCATGGGCCTCTGTGATAGGATTCCTTTCAATGCTTCTAATCAATCAATGTCTCCACGAACATCAGATTCAATGTTCCAGACTCTTAAAGAAGGAGAAGTGCCTCAGCACTCCACGAACCAACATGAGACTGAGATATTTATTTTGTTTCCTTGCCAATTCGAGGAACCGCAGCGATTGGGTCCTTGGCTCTGTGAAATTGAAAAGTGCCGATTCGCAGTGTGTGGGACTATTTCGTCTTCCTCACTTGTGATGACGCTGCGTCATTGACTGTGATGTTCTCCTGGACGTGTACTGAAAGAGATTCTCGTGTCTGCATATCAGGAGCTCAAACTTCATCTCGGCTTCATAACAATGAGGAAGATTAGGTTGTAAGTGTAATAAATACCTGCATTAACCTCGAGCGAGAGAGGAATGAAACCTGCAATGTTCTGATCTGGAGTCAGGCACGTTAGACTTTGCGCCACTTGTCCCACATGTTCTTCACGCTTTCTCGCTTCGGAGTTGTGATGTTAACATGGACAGGAGAAATAGACGACCTATTCAAAAATTTAACCAGGAAAGAAAATCAGCACCACTGCTTCAGTCCAATCCTCCCCACTTCGTGTTTCAGCGCGATTCATAATGAAAACATATCTGTCATGATGAAGCTTTCATTCAGCCTCTTGTCTGTTCAGCCATTGAATGGGATCATCGGTGATCCTATAAATTTCAACATTAGTTTCCTGCTTTTCCTCTATAAATCAAGATAAACTCGAGCATAATGGCAACATCAAATAGAGTCATAGAGTCAGAGAGTTGTCCAGCATGAAAACAGACCCTTTGGTCCTACTCGTCCATTTTGACCAGATATCCCAACCCGATCTAGTCCCATCTGCCATCACCCCGCCCATATCCCTCCAAACCATTTCTATTCGTATATCCATCCAAATGCCTCTTAAATATTGCAATTGTACCAGCCTCCACCACTTCCTTTGGCAGCACATTCCATGCACTTATCACTCTCTGTGTGATAACGTTGCCCCGTCGGTGTCATTTATATCTTTCCCCTTTCACCCAAAAACTATGCACTCTAATTTTGGACTCACAGACCCCAAGGAAAAGCCTTTTTTCTATTTATCCTATCTTTGACCCTCATAGTTTTGAAAACCTCTAATAAGTCACCCCTCAGCCTCCGACGCTCCAGGGAAAACAGCCCCAGCCTGTTAAACCTCTCCCTATATTGCAAATCCTCCAACCCTGGCAAAATCCTCATATTTGTTTTCTGAACCCTTTCAAATTTCGTAACTTCTTTCCGATGGGAAGGAGACCAGACAAGCACGCAATATTCCAACAGTGGCCTAACCAATGTCTTGTACAGCCGCAACATTACCACCCAACTCATATATTCAATACTCTGACCAATAAAGAAAAGCGTACTAAACGCCTTCTTCACTATTCTATCTACCTGCGACTCCACTTTCAAATTAAATTTCAAATATCAGAATTCTATGAACCTGCACTCCAAGGTCTCTTTGTTCAGTAACACTCCCTCGGACATTACCATTAAGTGTTGAAGTCCCGTTATGATTTGCTTTCCCAAAATACAGCACGTCACATTTATCTGAATTAATCTCCATCTGCCACTTCTCAGCTGATTGGCCGAACTGGTCAAGGTCCTGTTCTAATCTGTGGTAACTCTCTTCGCTGTTCACTACACCTCCAAATAAATGACAAAAAGTAGAGGACCCATCACCGATCCTTGTACCACTCCATTGGTCACGGGACTCCAGACTGAAAAACCATCCTCCAGCACCATCCTCGGTCCTCCCCTTTGAGCTAGTTATATACCGTTAATTATTGGAAGTTTAGTTTGCTGGAATGATGTGCGTGCGTTTTCAGGAAATGTAATATCATTACACGAGCTTGCTGCAATTTAAATAAATACGCAGTCAGTCTTTCAACCGGTGATCTTTCAACCAGTTTTCGAGGAGAAAGTGAGGACTGCAGATGCTGGAGATCAGAGCTGAAAATGTGTTGCTGGAAAAGCGCAGCAAGTCAGGCAGCATCCAAGGAGCAGGAGAATCGACGTTTCAGCATGCCAGAAACGTCGATTTCCCTGCTCCTTGGATGCTGCCTGACCTGCTGCCCTTTACCAGCAACACATTTTCAGCTTTTAACCAGTTTGCCATGGTAAAATAAACACACACCAGGTCAACCATACTAGTCTAATTCTTGTGTTAGGTGGCTTTCAATCTGATGTTAAGCTGACTGCTTTGTGATCTCTACTACCATGATGCTCTCCCGACGCCATTCCTCCTATTGTGCTCCTCTTGTTGGTC
Organism: Chiloscyllium plagiosum; assembly: GCF_037043375.1. Classification (NCBI taxonomy): domain Eukaryota; kingdom Metazoa; phylum Chordata; class Chondrichthyes; order Orectolobiformes; family Hemiscylliidae; genus Chiloscyllium; species Chiloscyllium plagiosum. The sequence continues at coordinate 93,171,386 of NW_028270159.1, read as the reverse complement.
TTGCCATGACTGATCAAAACAGTGCTCTTGAAATCACTTCAAAAATCATTTCGCATTACAATGACACACTACATTGGAGTTGTGTAAATCCACTGTTATTTCTACCCTTTTATTTGATCATTATTGATAGATGAACTGCCATTAGCTCAACTATACCGCTAAGTTGTTCTGGTCTCTGTGGCATTCTTCCCGCACTGTCACTGCATTTTTTGTTCCTTCGCTGAATTTTTACAGTCGCGTTTGATATTCATTTAAGACATCGTTCCTCAGAACTGCAATTTTTCAATGGAGCAAACTCGCCAGCCTTTTCATTTAAAGTCCCCTCTAATGATATCAAAGGGGGAAAAATGAGAGTTTCAGCAGCAGACGAAATGAGATTCGGACGACTTATCAATGTCAGCGTGTGGGGCACATGTGATCATGGTGATGATAAGATCCAATAGCGCAACCCAGCAGCTTTCATGCTAACATTTGTTTGGTTTTAGCTGCACAAATTGCCAGAGTCATTTCCCTTAATTTCGCAATCTGTCTTTTTGTTTTTGGCTTTTCTTTTCCTCCTGTAGTTCTCATTTGATGGCAGTAACTCTGTCTGACGTTCAAAATGCCTACCATTCTTATACCCCAAAATCAGATTATCTCATTGGTTCGATGTTGGGAGAATAATAAATTCGAAATCGATTGGCTTTTAGTTTACAGAGACGTAATTGAATCTCGATGGTTAAAGTTGAATTTTCGTCAAAATGGCAACCAACTCAGGTACCTATTTCACAGCCAAATGTTATATATTTTCAATTTTCCAGTAAACTCTGACACTGCTCTCGTAAGCTGTCAGTGTAGAACAACATTTTACCTCTCTTCAAGGTACACCACACACTTTCACCTTCATAACCCTCTGCAATTCCACATCAGGCTGTAACTGCCCCACCACACGCAAAACCAGAAATGCAGACCTCAAACAAAGGACAGTTATAAGTGAATAAAGGAGTAGTAAAATGTGCCATGTCACAATCAAAGTGAAACAGGGGATAGAGAAAGATACTGGACTTGCCAGCACACAGAAAATAGTCAAGTATTTTGGAAGAATCTACATCATAGTCATGAGAATGATTTGATCTAATTTTTTTAGATAACATGGTGATGTAGTAGAACTCCATATTAACGCCAAGAGCAGTAGCCCGTAGTGTTTAGTGAAATGCAACACTGCTTCAGACTCTCTCATTCACTGTAAAATCCATATTTGTCAGTGGGGGAGTAAGGAGCGTTCGAATACAGAGAAAAGAAGTAGAGGAGTGGGAAGAGCACAGAGGAATGTTGGGCTGGAAGCAGTGGTGGATTAATGGGGTGTAAGATCATGGATGGATTTGAAAACAAATCTGAGAATTATAAAATCAGTGGAGAGTCATCCTGGGAACCAATGCAGATCAGTGAGTTTTATTTAGTCAGAACAGAAGGGAAGTCAAGGAGGAAATGACAAGCAGTTAGTTTAACATCTGTCAAATGAAAGCTTCTCAATGTTTTTTTTTAATAAAGTTGTTGAGCAAGACACTTGGAGAAAGAAAATCAAGGGTATGACGAAAATTCAAGATACCTTGCGAAAAGGTAGTCAGATTTAACCAGATTATTGAAGTTCTTTGTGGAGCTATCGTGTGCTATTGGTAAATTGCCATTTACTGACCCATTCGTGAGGCTGTCAAACCTCACTTGAAGGCTCCCACCATCCTACTCACAATATACATTCCGATCCAGTTGGTGTCATCAACAAGTTTGGAAAAATTACAACAGGTCAAAATGTCCAAATCATGTATAATAGTTGGGAACAATTTGGTTCAAACATTGAATCATAGAATCCCTGCAATGCAGTCGCTGCAATGAGGCGCTCCACTCTCCCTATAATGCTGCATGTCACATGGCCAATCCACCTAGCCTGTGCATTCCTGGATATAATGGGCAATTCACCTGAACCGTGAATGTTTGTACTGTGTGCAGAAATAGCAGCATCCGCAGGAATCCCACGCAGACACTGAGAATGTGTACACTTCATGTTGGCAATCGCGTGACGGTGGAATTGAACCCCGGTCTCTAGCACTGTGAGGCAGCAGTGCTGTCACTGATCCTTGTGCTCCTCCACCAGTAACAGAACACCAACCTGAGAAAAGTGCGCTTATTCCTACTCTATGCTTTCCAGCTGGTAAACAATCCTTAATGAATGCTGGTACGTTTACAACAACCACATTGTATTTCGTGAAGCTGTGTGGGACCGGGTGAAAAGCCTCCTGAACAAGCAAAACAGTGAGGTACCAACGTGAATTCCACTCCACAGGAGACGTTGCAGACATCGCATAGCTTGAAAGATGACTCCCAGCGCATCCACATTCTCTCATTGTTTTCCTCTTTCTTCAACATTTTGGGATGAAGCCTGTCTGGTCTAATTGACTCAAACTTTAGTCCAGTTAACTTTTGAAGTACGACCTCTTTCCTGTTCTTATTTGTTTTGCCCCTTGTTTCATATTTTTGGGACATTTAATCTCCTGATGAAGGGCTTCTGATTGGATGTTGACTGACCGCCTTTGTTTTTCCAGTACCACATTATTCGACACTAATTGCAAGCATTTGCGATCCTCACTTTCTCCTTTTCCACAATCCTGACATTTGCAAAGTTTCTCACTGTGCTGATTCGCTTTGCGTCTTGCCAGGCCAAATGATCAGCTGAAGCCTCGCCCACACACACGTGCTCTGCTTCTCCCCACTTTCAACGAAGTTTGTACCTTTCCTGTTCAGAACACCATACTATTCAGGTTCGGATAAATGATGTGGCTCCGTCAGACTCTGCTGTGATCTTTGATCCAAATTTGCTGAGTGCAAATCAATCCTTCTAACACCGTGTAAAATTGATTTGAAGCATATAATTGTGAGAGAACCCATTCAAACATGCTCGGTCAAGTGCCTAAACAACTATTTATGTGGCTCAGTGTCAAGTGTTGCCTTTTCACATTCCTGTGAATCATTTTAGACATTTTGACAGATGGAAGACGGGGTAGAATTATAATCTTATGTTGTTGATTTGGATATCCATTGCAATTACTTCATCATTTCCAGGTGTTTAACCTGTAACTCCTCACCTGCCAGTAATCTGGGACCACGTGAACTACGTGAACTGCAACAGTTCAATAAGATAAACCATCGACTTCTACATAACCAGTTGGAGATTGACAATATCAGCCAGTCTTGCTCATGAAAGGGCTGGAGAATGGGGTGAACTAATCTGCTCAGGAAACCAGCATGGCCACGATGCGCCGAATTACCTTGTGTTGCAATCATTCGGTAATTGTGACTAAAATTAAAGAAAAAAAGACTCACACAGGAGGCCATGGATCTGTTTCTGTATCCACCACTCAGTAAGAAAGCAGCTAATCGTTGGAACATCTGTACTTTTAGACTCAGTGCTGTGAGAAACACCTGCAAGAAAATAAGAGCAAAATACTGCAGTAGCTGAATTTTTTTTTTAATAAAACAGGCTATGCTGGAATAGCTTAGCTGGTCGGGTTTTATGTGCATGGAAAGAAGGTAGATGAATGTTTTAGCGTGCGCAGACAGACATCAGGAAATAAAAATGAAGCAGATTTTCTACACCCTTATGATCTGGGAAGCAGAAGGAAAATGGAATTGATTTGTGACAGTCACAGGCTTTGGGGATGGTAATTGGTGGAAAACTCATAAAGACACAGTCGACAAGAGTTATGGTAAAATGACAAAAAGGGGTATCTAAAATTCATCACTGTCAATCCAGGTAAGAAATTCAGAAGACACAAATATACCTTGGGTTGGGTTTGGTGTGTGTAAATACTCTCCTCTGAACTCACTAAAATGCAGTTTCATAAACCCTTCTCTACCAGTCCAGGAGAGAAATTCACAACCATTGTGTCCTGGTCACAGTCTTGTTCCATGTACTCTGCTGTACTGTAAAGTTGGCAGGCGTTATCCCAAGTCCAAATGGCAGTAACACCGGATCCATTGCTCACGCCAACTGAACATACTTAAGAGAGGATAAAGCAAACATGACTGACAAGAGAAGTCAGGGAGAGCGCAGAAACAAAAGAAAAACACACCATCTGGTATAGATTAGTGAAACCTAGAGCATTTGGTAGGGTTCAATAACGATCAGAGAACAACCGAAATGGCAAGATGAGCTATTAAGATTTAGGACGTAAGTGTGTGAACTTGAAATATAAAGAATGGTGCAAGAGTTTGTTCACATATTTAAAAGGTTACAGAGAGAATAGTAAGGTAAAACAATGACTGCAGATGCTGGAAACCAGATTCTTGAGTCGACTGGTGCTGGAAAAGCACAGCAGTTCAGGCTGCATCCGAGTAGCAGGAAATTCCGACGTTTCCGGCAAAAGCCCTTCATCAGGAGTACAGGCAGAGAGCCTGAAGGGTGGAGAGATAAATGTGAGGAGGGTGGGGGTGGGGAGAAAGTAGAATAGAATACAATAGGTGAGTGTGGGTGGGGATGAAGGTGACAGGGCAGTGAGAAGAATGGGGGAAGGTAGCTTCAGGGCAGAGGAAATGACCTGGGAGTTGCAGTGGAAGAGGACTCCCTGAGATTCTTGTACAGAGAGGTGGAAAATTTCTTCAAGGCAGGCATCCTTGCAAGAGGATTCGCAGTAAGGTTAAAGTCAACTCGGTAAAAACAATTACTGCAGATGCTGGAAACCAGATTCTGGAGTAGAGTGGTGCTGGAAAAGCACAGCAGTTCAGGCATCTTCCGAGGAGCAGGAAAATCTGACGCTTCGGGCAAAAGCCCTTCATCAGCAATTCAGTCAGAGCGCCTGAATGGTGGAGAGACAACAGAGAGAAGAGTGCAAATTGGTGCACTGGAGAAGACGTAATGGGGAAAAACGAAATGGTGCAGTTTAACAAGTACTTTGCATCAGTTTTCACAGTGGAAGACAACAACAAAATATGTGAATTAATAGACACGTAGGGAAGAAGTGAATGAAATGCCAACAATAACCAGAAGATGCTAGGGAAGCTGCAAGGTCTGAACGGATTAAGTCACTGAGACCAGATGTACTGCATTCCTGATTTCTGAAGGAGATTGCTGAGGAGATTGTGGAAGCATTGGTCGTGATCAGTCAGAAGTCATCGGCGTCAGGGTGGGTCCAAGATGAGTGCAAACGTTTAAATGTAACACCCCTTCTGAAAGAAAGAGGAGAGGCAGACACAGACTACTGTCGGCCATGCTAACGACAGTGTTGCACAGTATTTGGAAATGGATGGTAAAATACAGCAAAGTCTGCATGTCTTCATCAAGTCGACGTCATGTCTGACAGCTATGCGAGATCTCTTTGCGGAAGTACCAAGTCAGTTCGGGAAAGCAGAGCCAGTGGGCGTGATCTAATTCAAAACTCATAAGTCATGTAATAAGGTGCCATACAGCAGACTGCTAAATAAGGTAAAAGCATGCTATTAGTGATAAGGAGGGGAGTGGCTGACTGGCTGAGTGAGAACAGAGGGGTCTTTTACAGGATGGCAGCTACTGATTTTTTAAGATTTGCACAGCCATCGGTGTTGGGAGCATAATTATTCACGTTACACGTAGTTGGAGAGACATTTCGTGTCAAGAAAGCTGGGAAACTTCATAACATGCTAGGCAGGCACAGAGAGTGGGCAAATAAGTGGCAAATGCAATACAAAATGGGATGTGTCAGTTTATGCGGTATGAGAGGAAGAAGGTAGGCTTCGACTAATTTCTGTTCATGGAAAGCCTTCGGAAATCCGAAGCACAAAGTGACTTGGGAGCCCTAGATCAGGCAGGTTCAGTTGGAATTAAGGAAGGAAAATTCAATTTTATAATTCATATCAACGGGCCTCGAATACAAGAGCAGAGATGTCCAGTTGAGCATTTACATAGTCATGGTCAGACTGCATTTGGAATATTCCAGGAAGTTAGCCCCGATATCTAAGGGTATTTCAGAGTCATACAGCAGTCTAGCAGACCATTCACTCCATATATACCATGCAGAACTCATTGCCAAATTAAAATAGACCCGCCTGCCTGCCGTTGGCCCAAAAACTTCCAATACATTCCTAATCAGTTACTTATCCAAATGACTTTTAAATAATTTAACTGTAGTTGCATCCATCACTTCCTCTAGCGGTTTATTGCACACAGTGACCAAAGGGTGTATAACAAAATCTGCCATTCATGTCCTTTATAAATCTTCCTGCTCGTACTTTAAACATATGCCCCTGGATTCGAAGTCCCTCACCTTTGATAGTAACCTTATTTATGCTCCTCGTGATCTTACAAATCTCTATAAGGCCAAACGTCGAAGTCCTCTGCTCCAGTGAAAAAGAAACCGCAGCCTATTTTTATAACAGAAGACTTCCATTCATGACATCATCCTGGTAAATACTTTCTGAACCCTCTCCAATATAATAAAATCCTTCTCGTAACGAGGAAACAAGAACTGTACACAATACTCCAGAAGATATGATGACATTGGATAGGGTCCGAAGAAGGTTTAAAAGAATGATCCTGGGGGGAAGAAATGCTTGTCATAAAATGTTGAAAACTCGGGGGCTGTACTTGATGCAGTTTAGAAGTTTGAGGAGGATCTGATTGAAACTTACAGAGAGGGGCAATTAAAGTGGCTGTGGAGAAGTTTTTCAACTAGCACGAGAGACCAGGAGCCGACTGCACAGTATAGAGAGAAAGGGTGACCATTTTGAAGTGATATGCGGAGGAATTTCTTCAGCAAGAGGCTAGTCATTCTTTAGAACCCTTTGCCGTAGAGGGCTTAGTTGTCAAGTCATTCCAATTTTTCAAGACAGACATAGATAGGTCCCTGATTGATGAGAGGATCAACAGTTACAGGAGATGGCAGAAAGCCGAAGAATGAGGTTGAGAAACATAACAACCATGACCAAATATTGGAGAGGTCTCGATGGGTTGAAAGGCCTAATTCTGCTCCTTTATCATGTGGCCTTCTCGCTATTGCGTGTGTCTTTAATCTGCCCATAGACTGAGCAAGTCAGATCAGTAACAATACTATGGAGGAGACTTACGTGGTGTATGTATGAGATGGTTTTCTGAGTCGCTACATTAAGGACACAAATGGAGGACAGAGCATCCTTGATTACGTACTGTTTAATGGCTATTGGAGAGATCGCTTAGTCGGCTGGTCGACGAAATTTCGATGAAGAATGACAGCAGCAGCATGTGCACAGTTCTCGTACTGGTCTCATGAAGTCCCCACATTTTCACCTTGTGCCTGAGGCGCAACGACTCTCAGATTAAAGCACCATCGGTCAAATCGCGCGATCTCTCTCACTCTCTCTCTCTCTCTCTCTCCCTCTCTCTCTCTCTCTCTAATGAGTCAGCAGGCCTGGGAATATGTCAACTTTGATTTGAAAGCTTTATTTGTATATATGTCAAGGAATAATTGACAATCTATCTCGAAGGTATACCCCAGGAAGATTGAAGAAGTCAGTGAGAGAACTCGTCATTAAGGTCGAGAGTGATAGAGCTGACTCAGATTATGAGCCGAAATCTAAATAGAAGAAATGATACTGATATAAAGCGTGAGCACGGTACAATGAATTGTGGAACAGAACCTAAAGGGATGACAAGCATTCCAAAAACATTTGCAGGAACTGCAACTGCTTATCACTCCTGTCTGACAGGAGAAACGTGGCCATGTCATGCATAACAAGCGATATTCGGCGTAGTATTGCACTCAAGGAGCCTTATAAATTGGCTGAAAATAGCAGCAAACATCAGATATCAGCAGAAGATGAAGAAAGAATTAATACAGAACGAAAACTTCGTTTAACAGTTAGCATATAATGAATTGTTAAAGCTCTTGAAGGTACATGAATTGAGATAAAAAAACGATTATTGAAAACAAATCCCTTACAATGAGAAACAGAGGATGTTATAACGTGGGATAAATATATAGCACACCAAATAAATATGTATATTGGTTCTGTCATCACAGATGATAAAAGTAATATTCCTAAAGTACTTGGAAGAAAAAGTGAGAGAGAAACTGGAAGAAATCAGTATTATCAGGGAGATAGTGTTGTGGAAATTGATGAGATTAAAAACAGTAAATTCCACCAACTGCGAATCAAACAGCAGTGTACTTCAAGCCACCCTAATTGCAGTGAATGCGTTCTGTAACTAGAGTGTGGAGTCTAAATAGAGTAAATTAATTGTCATATTTCAATATTCTATCGACTCTGAAACAATATCTAGGGCTTGGAGGTCAGTTAATATGACGCCACGATTTATAAAAGGAAGTAGCGAGAAAACATGGAATGACAGAAAAGTTAGCCTAACACTGGAAAACAGTAATTGGATTGGACAGAGCCAGCATGAATTTACGAAACTAAAATAGGAAAGGAGATCTCGTCTTCTTGTACACAAATCTGTGAACGTAAGTATGCAGGAGCAGCAGCAGGTGAGGAAGCCAAACGGTGTGTTTGCCTGTGGACTGAGAGGATTTGAACACAAAAGCAGGGAAGACTTGCTGAAATTGTGCAGGGTCTTGTTGACAGCACAACCGAGAGTGCAGTTTAGTGATCCTTATCTAATAAAGGATGTTCTCCATTCGGAGATGGCACAATAAAAGTTTACCAGACTAATTCATGGGATGACAGGACTGACGTATGAGGATTCGTTTGGATGAAAATCACTCAAGTTTGGAATGATGAAGTAGGATGTCACCGAAACGAGTAAAATGCTAAAAGGTACGAACAAGGTAAATGCAGGAAGGATGCTTTCAATGACCAGGGCGTCCAAACCATAGAGGGTTGGGAGGTGGCGTCATTTCTAAGAATATGGGTAGTCCATTTAAGACTGAGATGACGATTTTATTTATTAATCAAAGACTGGTTGCTAAGTGAAATTTGATGCCATGGAACGTAATTGAAGCCAGAATGTGGAATGTTGACAAGATGAAGATATCTAAAGTTTTGAGGCAAGAGGAATCATAAGGTGTAGGCCTAAAGAAGTAGCAGGTTACTGTGCGGAATGATCATATAAGATCATACTGAATTATAGAGAAGGATCAAACATCACAACAAGCCAGGCCAGTTCTAATATTTCATATTTCCATTCTGTCAAAGGTGGGATATGAAAACCAATTGTTTGAACTGACACAGATATCAGTAACATATTGTCTAGATTTAAAAAGAATAATTCTGTAAGTACTTATTAAACAGTAATCGGGGAGCAATTTTAGCATACGATCTTCAGCAATTCGAGGAGGTGCAAAGTAACTTTTGAGATTCTTACACTGGCTGTTCTATATCTCAATTTCAATTCAGCTCTCAAATTGCTGAATATTCTGACAAAAGCGAGATAGTATGTATGAAATAAGTAAGCGTCTTTAAAATGTTGCTAATACTGGGTGGAGGGAGTGGTAGTAAAGTTTGGGGAAGGGGAGCAGTGAGAAAAACAATGGGTCGGGTTTTTGTTGAGGGATTGGCCACGAATGACCCCAAATTCCAAAACTCCCGCGACCCGCTATCCTGCTCAGGAGTCCTGTCCCTCCACTTCCTGCTCCATTCTTTCCGTCTCTGACAAATTTACAGCAAGGTCAGTGATAGAGGTGTTCATGGGGTACACCTTCCCACCAATTCCAGTCACCAAGCGTCTCCCAACAACGTTACATCCTCATGGACCACCGCAATCAGTTCAAACAATATCACTTATTTTCAACTCTATTCACACTAAAGATAGATCAACCCACCGTAACCTGATAAATTAAAAAATAAAACTGAAACAGGAATAGCGGTCGCTGACGGGGGTCTGTTTCTGAGAAGAAGACTCATGCTCTCTGTGGCTTAATTGGCGATCCCAGATAAACTATGTTTGGTTCCAGAATCATTTCATGACCAAACCTGTAACCTCTAACTGGGCTATAGCATCTGGCGCTTCCCTCCCCTTTAGCCCTCACTCAACGATTGTCGATTGGAGACAACAACATTTCGTTCCATTGTGCACTCGCCGCGAGCATGCTCACAGTTCATGTTAACCCTATGCATCCTGCAGGATCCATCCCAAGTGATGACGTATAATGTTCAACAGCGAAGAAGAGGCGGTCCTACAGGACCAAGCTGGAGGCGCTGGTCCTCCAACCAATCAGAGAATCTCATGGGCTCGATGGGCGGTCTGATAAATCAGAGAATGCTGCTTGTCTAAAATAATCTAACCAGAACTTCCACACACCAATGCTCAATCAAAGTTTGCTTGAAAAATTCTTCCAGTTCAAAACACAATTGTTTATGATGACTCTGTTCCCTTTCCCGCAGACGAAAGTGAGGACTTCAAATGCTAGAGATCAGAGTCAGCATTAGAGTCGTGCTCAGAAAGCACAGCAGGTCACGCAGCATCCGAGGATCATAAAAATCGAAGTTTCAGGCACACCCTTCATCAGTCACCTTTCACGCAGCCAATTTATGATCAATATTGCTACTATCCCTTCTATTCCTTCATTAGATTACTTTCAGTTTGGAAACAGGCCCTTCGGCCCAACAACTCCACACTGACCCGCCGAAGCGCAACCCACCCATACCCCTACATTTACCCCTTCTTACTTAACACTACGGGCAATTTAGCATGGCCAATTCACCTGACCTGCACATCTTTTGTGGCTGTAGGAGGAAACCGGAGCACCCGGAGGAAACCCACGCAGACACAGGGAGAATGTGCAAACTCCACACAGTCAGTCGCCTGAGTCGGGAATTGAACCCGGGTCTCTGGCGCTGTGAGGTAGCAGTGCTAACCACTGTGCCACCGTGCCGCCCAGGTTTCATGCACATCATCCCCAGGTTTCATGCACAGCAGTCTCACAGAACTTTTGTCTTTTGTTTTGCCAATCTACATTTATCTGATCGCTTTGGATTAGCATAATCAAGACTTGTTCTTACCTCATCAAAAAAATCGGCAGGAAGTTCACCACAATTTTCTATGAACAATTCTATTTTAACTTTCCTGAATGAAACACATATTTCTTCACGTGGCACCTCATTTTGTCTGGTATGACCGTTTGCAACATGTTTCATACAGCTTAAATCGGATATCCTGTCAGTACTGAATTAATTGACAACACGTTTCTCATGGTAAACTGAAAGCGTGCATACATTTTAAAGATGAGGAAATGTGTCTGAATGAGTTGTGACTTGGATATTAGTTATCGTGAATACAAAGTAATGACAATCAGGTTGTGATGGTGTTAACATCTACCACACTTTCAGAAGCTGCCAGACAAGCTGAATACTTCCAGCATTTTCTGTTTTTTTAAAAATATATATCAGATTGCCAGTATTTGGATTCTGCACTTGAACTTGGGACAAAAGGGATGAAAAGTGGGTCGGAAGCAGGAGCAGTCACCTCCTTCAGTCATGCAACTCCCAGCTCTTCCTCTGGTTTTGTAGTTTTGTGACAACACTAACTGGCTTGAATATTGGATATTAATGATCATCCTTTTATACTTTCAGCCCAAACATGGAAGTAAAAACCATCAATTTATATCAATTTCACAATTTATGTGTGCATGTCCAGGTCATAATTCTACTTTTAAGGGGAAGGCAGCATTTCATATTGGTAACAGTAAATGCTAACGATTCGCAGGCCATGGCTGTGAGAGCACGGAATCCAAATGACTGGACTTCCAGGGACAGTCGCTGTTTCTATCAACATGGACCCTGTCTGATTCGGCATTACAGTCTCCCATCCTTCTGCTCATGATGCTTTCAGTTCTGTCTTGGTTTTGTTCCGATTGGTTTCTAATGCATGGGCTATCCAATCATCTCTTCTGTTGCTTTTTCTAAAGAGTGAGGATCCTTCTCTCAGAGCACACTGCCTCCGTAGTTCAATGCTTAGATAGGGGAGGAACACGGACAGGGGAATGGCTGAATGCTTCCTTTCTTTGCTGCAATCAAACTCTGGTGTTGAAATTTGAAATGGGACAAAATAAGCCAATTGAGTGCAATCCTATTTTCTGGCTGATCTCTCCAAAGGCCACAGCCATTTCGCCAGAAGGTGTCTGTGTGTTTGCCTCTGTAAGTGAAATGGGGTTTAGATCACCGAGGGGGTGTGAACACAGGTTATCCATCTTAAACTTCAGTCGGATACATTGCAAAACGTGCCTGGATGATAGCATTACGACAAGTCTTGAAACTTTTGAGAACACAACGGGAGAGGCCAAGAGCTGAAAACTTGGATGATGGGCCTCTTTCCATTCTGTAACCAGTCGATGACTTGCTCAAACTTATGTACTGATAAATTAAACGCCATATGCTTTGGCATTAAAAAGCAGTTCAACAGCTTGCGAGGAAGCACTGGTGGTGTATTGATTAAGAGTTGGTGTTTTGTTCACTGCGGCCAGGGTTGGGTGCCTGGTCAGGGAATCAGGTTATATTGTTGCTGAGAGTGACAACAACGACAGTGGAGCAGCTCTGATGGGAATGCTTCAATATCTCAGATCAGTTCATGCCTCGAGAACATCAGAGTTCATGTCCCTGCTCCTTCAAAGTCTCTGCTCATTCGGTCAGTTCATCCTTCATTCCCCTAAAGATTCACAGAGTTGAAACGGGGCTCTTTTTAATTGTTTTCTTAAAACTCCCACGGGTTGCAGGTATTGGATTGGTTTGAAATTGATAACGTGCACAAGAGCAGCGTGCGAGACTCTCCTATCTTCCCCTCCTCTGACAGCGCTGTGAGGTTGACTCTGATATTCTCGGTTGAATTCATCGATCGGAGACATTAATCGGTATATTAAAAAGTGCCACAAATAATTCAAACAGAATGAAATTCTTTCAAATGCTCTGGCTACAAAGTATTCAGAAGCAGCTCATTTTTGAGAGATATTTAGGAAAACCGAGTTTAAGAAGATAAACAACTTGCTTTGCAAGATGCTTCCAATGAAGACGTCAATTCTTTTGAACGATTCGGTGGAATTTTAGTTCTTTCTATTACCACAGACACATCTTGTGAGATTGACAAATGCCTCAGTAGAGACCGACTTTCAGAAAATTAGGGATTTAACCATTTGGCTACTTCTTCCTTCACTTTAGACTTGAAAACCAGAGCCTGTTTACGTAAGCAAAGATGTAAACAGGCAGCAGGCTGCCATTCGAGGACAGGCCAAGCCGTTTAGAATTGATACACGCTGAATGTATACCTCCTGAGGCAGCCTGGCTTCCTGTAAGCTCCCATCATCCTGCCTGTTTACTTTGGATTCCTCTAGTTGTGTTGTCGTTACATAGGAAGGGAAGCATTAAGCCGCTTCCCATACGTCTCTTCCCCAACTGTTTCCCCGTTACTCTACGGCTTCTACTCTCTCATGATGCTCTTCCTGCCAAACTGTAGCATTCTTCGCGTCAGCTGCTTGTTATCCACATGTTCCTCGAAGGAGACACACAGAATTGGAATTTCAAACTCAATCAGCTTAGCCCTGGAGAAAACTACTTCACGCTTTTTCATCAGAAATAATTGCCACCCTATCAACCCTATGATTATCTTATATGTCTCTATTAAGTCACCTCTCAACCTTCTTCTCGCCCATGTAAACAGCGTCAAGTCCCTCAGCCTTTCCTCGTAAGATCTTCCCTTCATACTAGGCAACATCCAAGGAAATCGGCACGCTTTCCAAAGTTTCCACATCCTTCTTATAATGTGGTGAACAGAACTGTACACGATACTCCAAGTGCGGCCGCACCAGAGTTTTGTACAGCTGTCGCATAACCTCATGGTTCCGAAACTCGATCCCTCTATTAATGAAAGCTAAAACACTGTATGCCTTTTTAACAACCCTGTCAACCTGGGTAGCAAATTTCAAGGATCTCTGGTCCTGAACATCTCCACTTCCAAGAAACTTACCATTAGCACAATACTTTGCATTCCGGTTACTCTGACCAACAAGAATCACTTCACACTTTTCCGCATTAAACTCCATTTGCCACCTCTCAGCCCAGCTCTGGAGCTTATCTCTGTCTCTCTGTAAACTACAACATCCGTCGTCACTATCCACAACTCCAGCGACCTTAGTGTCGTCTACAAATTTACTAACCCACCCTTCTACGCCCTCATCCAGGTCGTTTATTAAAATGAAGAGCAGCAGTGGACCCAACACCGATCCTTGCTTTACACCACTGGGAACTGGTGCCTAGGATGAACATTTCCCATCAACTACCGCCTTCTGTCTTCTTTTGGCAAGCCAATTACTGATCCAAACTGCTATATCTCCCTTCATCCCATTCCCCCGCATTTTGTACAACAGCCGACTCTGGGGAATCTTATCGAATGCCTTGCTGAAAACCAGATCCACTAAGTGAACCGGTTTACTCTCATCTACCTGTTTGGTCATCTTCTCAAAGAACTCAATAAAAGTTGTGAGGCACGACCTACCCTTCACAAAACTGTGCTGACTATCCCTAATCAAATTATTCTTTTCCAGATGATTATAACTCATGTCTCTTATAACCATTTCCAACATTTTACGAACAACTGAAGTAAGGCTCACTGGTCTGTAATTACCAGGGTTGTCTCTACTCCCCTTCTTGAACAGGTGAACCACATTTGCTATCCTCCAGTTTCTGGCACTCTTCCTGTGGACAATGACGATTTAAAGATCAATGTCAAAGGCTCGGCAATCTCCTCTCTGACTCCCCAGAGGATCCTAGGATAAATCCCGTCCGGCCCAGGGGACTTATCTACATTCACACTCTGCAGGATTTCTAATACCTCTTCCTTGTGAACCTCAATCCCACCTAGTCTAGTAGTCTGTATCTCAATATTCGCCTCGACAACATGGCCGTTTTCTAGGAGATTAATGTCGAAAGATATTCATTTAGTGCTTCCCCTGTGCCCTATTCTCCACACACATCTTCCCATTACTATCATTGATTGGCGCTAATCTTACTCTTGTCATTCTTTTATTCTTTAAATACCTGTAGAAAGCCTCAGGGTTTATGCTGACCCTATCCACCAACAACGTCTCATGTCTCCTCCTGGTTCTTCTGAGCTTACTCTTTAGGTCTTTCCTGGCTGTCTTGTAATCCTCAAGCGGCCTAACTGAGCCTTCACATCTCATCCGAACATAAACCTCTTTCTTCATCGTGACCAGAGATTCAACTTCCTTCATAAATTACAGCTCCAGCGCTCTACAGCTTCCTCCATGCCTGACAGGTGCATACTTACGTTGGACACTCAGGAGCTTTTCCTTGATTAAGCTCCACATTTCTAATGTGCCCAAAACCTGCACTTTCCTTCCTCATATGCCTAAATCTTGCCTAATCGCATCGTAATTGCCTTTTCCCCAGCTGTAGATATTGCGCAGTAGTATGCATCTGTCCGTTTCTATCACTAAAGTAAACATAACAGAATTGTGATCGCTATTACCAAAGTGCTCACCTATTTCCAAGTCTAACTCCTGGCCGCGCTCATTACACAGTACCAAATCTAATGTGGTTTCACCCCTTATTGGCCTGTCCACATAATGTGTCAGGATGCCCTCCTGCACACATTGGACAAAAACGGATCCAACTATAGTACTCGTACTATAGTGTTTCCAGTCAATCTTTGGAAAGTTGAAGTCCCCCATGACAACTACCTTCTCTGTCTCATTGCTATCGAGAATCATCTTTGCTATCCTTTCCCCAATATCTCTGGTAGTATTCGGAGGCCGATAGAAAACTGCCAACAGCGTGACCTCTCCTTTCCTGTTTATAACCTCAGCCCATACTACCCCAGTTGATGACTCTCCAAACATCCTCTCTGCAACTGCAATGCTGTCCCTTGACCAAGAATGCCACTTTTACCATCTTCTCTGTTTAGATTAAATTAGATTACTTACAGTGTGGAAACAGGTCGTTAGGCCCAACAAGTCCACACCGACCCTCCGAAGAGCAACCCACCCAGACCCATTCCCCTACACCTTACACTCGGGGCAATTTAGCATGGCCAATTCACCTAACCTGCACATCCTTTGGACTGTGGGAGGAAACCGGAGCACCTGGAGGAAACCCACGCAGACACGGGGAGAATGTGCAAACTTCACACAGACAGTCGCCCAAGGTGGGAATTGAACCTGGGGCGTCTGGCGCTGTGAGGCAGCAGTGCTAACCACTGTGTCACCTACTGTTCTTATTGAAACATGTAAACCCTGGGACCTGCAACAATCATTTCTGTGCCTGCTCTATCCATGTATCCGAAATGGCCACGACATTGACGTCCCAGGTACCCACCCATGCTGCAAGTTCATCCACCTTATTTTGGATGCCCCTGGCGTTGAAGTAGACACACTTCAAACCAACACCTTGCTTGCTGGTGCCATCTTGCATCCCTGATACTTGATTTCGGATCTCCATACTCTCAACCTTTTGTATACTCGAACTACAATTTTGGTTCCCATTCCCTTGCTGGATTAGTTTAAACCCACCCCCAATAGCCTAAGCGAATATCCCATCCCCAGGATATTGGTACCCTTCTGGTTCAGACGAAGAACATCCTGCTTGTGCAGGTCCCACCTACCCCAGAAAGAGCCCCAATTATCCAAGAATCCAAAACCCACCAGCCTGCACCATCCCTGTAGCCACGTGTTGAACTCCAATCTCTTCCTATTCCTCACCTCACTAGCACGTGTCACGGGCAACGAAACAGAGACAACAACTCTGTTCGTCCTAGCTCTAAGCTTCCATCCTAGCTCCCTGAATTTCTGCCTTAAATCCCCATCTCTCTTCCGACCTATATCGTTGGTGCTCGATGGACCATGACCTGTGGCTGCTCCCGTTCCCACTTAAGAATCCCAAAAACACGATCAGAGCTATTATGTACCCTGGCACCTGGGAGGCAACACACCAACGGTGAGTCTCTTCCGACCCCACAGAACTTTCTATCTGTCCCCTATCTATGGAGTCCCCAATGACTACTGCTCTGCTCCTCTCCCCCCTTCCCTTCTAACCAGCAAGGATAAACACTGTGCCATAGCCCGGTGTCCCACTGATTTCCCCTGGTAAGTCGTCCCCCACAACAGTATTCAAAACGGTATACTTATTGTTGAGGGGAATAGCCACAGGGGAGCTCTGCAGTGCCGGCCAGTTGCACTTCCGTCCCTTGACTGTAACCATTTTGCCTTTTACTTGTACCTGAGGAGTGACTACCACCCTGTAACTCCCCTCAATAACCCTCTCTGCCTCCCGAATGATCCAAAGTTCATACAGCTCTAGCTCCAGTTCCCTAACGCGGTTTTCGTGGAGCTGGAGTTGGGTGCACTTCCCGCAGATGTAGTCAGCAAGGACAATAGTCATGACCCTTACCTCTCACATTCGGCAGGAGGAACATTCAAATGCCCTCACCTCCATTCCCACGATTCTAAATTCCCAAAGAGACTGTTGAAAAAAAACAAAGATTAAAAAAAAACCTCGTTATCTTACCAATCTTCCATTACCCACACCTTAACCCACCTATCACACTCTCAGATAACTTGACTCCTCCTATTTGTCTCTGTACCGCCTCGGCTCAAAAGCCTCATTCCAAATGAAGAGCTCTTGCCTGAAACGTCGATTCTCCTGCTTCTCGGGTGCTGCCTGCCCTGCTGTGCCTTTCTAAGTCCACAATCCCCACTCAGTGGCGAGGCAGTTGATTTGTGTTGGGGGCTGAAGATAGAGGCCTCACTTTTGCACAATTCAATTGTAGGTAATGTCTGCTCCAACAGGACATGATATCAGAGAAGTCCGGACAGTGTTTGACCTCGAGCGAACAGGGATTTGATGGTGATCACATCCATCTGTTGACCTGCTCCTTCGCAGAGGTGGAGGCTTGCAGATTTCCTGTCAAATTGTTGGTGCCTAAATCCTTTAACTTCAATCCTAGCTTCAGACACAATCCACAGTCTGTGAGAGAGTCTTTCTCATTCTCTTGAATTAAAAAAAATTATAATATCAATTTCACAGCAAATTAGAAGGGGTAGTTTTAATAAACAATCAGTCCACTATGATAAGATGAAGTCGCGCAATTTATCCGAAATAGAATTTGATCAGAGTTTGAATATGGAAGTAAAAGGCTCCGGTTACAGTGGGAGAGAATCGTTCACTTGTGTGTGTGGACAAGGCTTCTGCACCCACCAGAGCTCACAAACTACAATTGTAGTCATATTTAAGTGAGACTGTAGACAAGTGATGATTCATTTCTCCATCTGAGCTGAAACCCCATGAAAGCAATGATACCAGGAACAAGCTCAATGTGTGGGAAGGGATACACTCCTTCTCTGACCCACTGCGACACCTCCTCGATCACAATGACGAGAAATCATTTCAATGTCTGGATTGCAGAAAATGCGATAACACGTCCTGTGATTGGATTATCCAATACCATGCTCATACCCATGAAAAACCTTTCATCTGTCCAGAGTTCCGAAAATGTTATCATACCTCTGTGTAGTTGATGCATGGGAAATGTGCTCACACGCATGAAAGTCCTTTAGAACTTCTGGGGGCCTGGCCTCTGATCCACGTGCTCATTCAGAGGACAGATATCTTCAATTCCACAACTGTGGGACATGCTGCAAATGTCCGATCGACGTGAAGTCCCATCAACATTGCTAACTGCTCTTTTCAACGCCCAGACCGTGACGAGTGTTGCAAATGCTCCTGGGGACTGACATGGCATCGACGTATTCACAAAGAAGATACCCTTCAAATGCTGAGATTGTGGTAATCACTACACAAGTTCCTTCGGATCGTTTAATCATGAACGTCTTCACATTGTGGAGAGACTATCAAATATCCGGTGTGCGGGATGTGCTCTCCAGTCCCTGCAGGACTGATGTTCCATCGACATTTTCACAAGTTGAGAGACACTTCAATTGTTTTCACTGTGGGACTCGGTTCGGGCGATCATCTCAACTCTCAGGACACCAGCGAGTTTGCAGTGGGCAGAACGTATTTTCATGCTTCATTTGAGAAAAACAGTTAGCCCACTCATCGACCCTGCTGAGACCGCAGAGAGATCCACTGGGGGAAGGAATTCACTCACTCATCGAGCCTGCTGAGAGAGCGAAGATTTTACATCTCTCAAATACGATTGGACTTTGTTGTTCGTGACATTCAGGACTGAAATCAAAGTTTTAATATTTTAGAGAAATGTCAAACAAATCATTTTTTTATTCAATAGCGTACGAGAGGTCAATATAAGGATGGGGTTCCGTAGTACTTGAAGCATCAACACAGGTTCTTAAGGACAAATGTAATAGAATTCTATGAGAAGGTAATAAGCAAGTGAGAAACAGGAGATTCTGTGAATGTGATCAGCTTGAATTCGCAGCTGGCATTTGTCAAGGTGCAGTATCGGAAGCTGCGAAATAAGGGTCTATGGTGTCAGGGGCAAAGTACTGGCAAGGCTTGAGTTTTGGCTGACTGGCTGAAAACAGTTGGGTGAAAGGGTCTTTTCCAGGATGGCAGTGTCTGGTTCAGCAAGAGTCATTTTTGGCACCACAACTATTCCCGTTATGCGTGAACGATCGGGTCAAAGGACCTGAGAGTTTTGTTGATATTTTGCAGAATACACAGCAACAGGTGGAAGGACAGATGGTTTTGAGGAAGTGGGCAGGCTGCAGAATGACATGGACTTGATTAATGCATGCATAAAAAATTGTTGCAGTTAGAACACTGTGTGGAAAAGAGAGAGGTCATAAAGTAATGGCATGATTAGAGGCATAGACCATTTTGTGACGGGGAAAGGCTTCAGAGATCCCTCGGTTAAAGGCACTTGAGAGACCTAGTTGAGGCTTCTCTTATGTTTAACTTGCAGGTTCTGTTGGCCGTTAGGAGAGTAAATGCAATGTTGGCATTCATTCAAGCGAGTTAAGAACCAACTGCAGAGGTTTGCAACTGACGCGAGAAGAGGCTCTCGTCAGACGCATTTGGATTATCTGGAATAGCTTTTGCCATCATTTCTAAGGGGAGATATATTATGAGTGGTGAATAGGAGGTTTACAATGGCTGACACAGTGGTGGCACTGCTGTCTGGCAGCCTCAGCAACGCTGGTTCAATTTCTTCATCGGGTGACCGTCTGCAGTTTGCACGTTCTTTCCGTGTCTACGTGAGTTTTCTCCACAGAAGGAAAATACGTTGTTGATGTCATTTGGCCATGGGAAATGCAGAGTTAGAGGAATCGAGTAGAGGTGTGAGGTTATGTGCAATGATCTTCGAATGTTTCATGGGTTCTTCTTGGGCTGATTTGCCTTTTCGCACATTGTCAGGATTCTATTAGAACAACGTTGATCGCAGGGATGAAGGACTTGTCGTCGAAGAATTTATTATTTTAAAAAATCACAGTTTCCATGTAAACATGCAATCTCAAGTCAATCTCTTGAACAATATGAGGAGTGGAGGGGCATTCTTCAAAGGAAATCATGAAGGCAAAGCGAGCATATTAGATAGCCTTAGCACATAAATTTAAGGATAAAGTAAAGATACTTTATAAGTACATTCAGTGCTCGAGACCAAATCGGATCCCAGGAAGATGCAAGAGCTAACATTTGTCTTGTACCTCAGCAGATGGGAGAGACACTAAATGTTCATTTCACATTAGTGAACGAAATGGAGGCTACAAACATTTATGTTTTGAAAGTAGTTCACATTGAAAAGAGGAAGTTCCGGAGACGTGGAAAATATAAAGTTGGATATTTCTCTGGGATCTGATCTCGTACAGCAAGGGCTTTGTGGGAAAACAGGGAAATGAACTGTTGGGCCCTTGGTAGAAATATTTGCATCACTGCGAGTGATGTGCCCAATAAATAGAGTGTAATTTTGTTGAGGAAGGGATGAATGGAGAAAACTGAAAATGATATACCTGTGACGCTTGCTAAGGTCGTGGGTAAGTTGTTGGAAGCAATTCTGAGCAATCGGATTTCTATGTATTTTGAGAGACGAGTAATGAATAGGGCTAATCAGTTTGGTTTTGTGCGAGGGAATGTCTGTCCCACAAACGTGGTTGGGTTTTTTGAGGACGTAACCAAGAATATTGATGATGACTAAGTGGTAAGCACTGTTCAGTTGGAATTTAATAAATACTTTTAAATGGTTCCACAAGGTTGATTAATTTTTAACATAGAATTCAACGCAAGCTTTACAATTAGATATAAAATTAATTTAATGGTAGAATGCATGAACGGTGGTGAAAGGTAGTGTTCTGACTGGAGGACTGTTACCAGCTGTGTTCCACAGGGTTCAATACTGAGCCCACTTTCGTTTTTCATTCATACAAATGATTTAGATAAAAATGTATAAAACATGGTCAGTGAGTTTGCAGATGATATCAAGATTGGTAGTAGAGTGGACAGTACAAAAGATTGTGTCAGATTGTAACAGTAGATTATCAGTAAAAACTACTGAAGTGATTTATTTGATTTCCTCTTGCTAATCAAATGTTGGACCCGGCAGCTCGAACGAAATCAGAAGCACTGTGGTCAAAGCAAACGTTCACACTTGAGGAAATATCCGGGAATCAGGGTCATCTTACTGAGCAATTACCTGTGTGTGATAATATCACCCACATGAATACACAGCATTTGGGTTTGCGCAAACAGGTGATCTCGACAAAGAATGAGAATGTCTGTGGAGAAATCGAAAAGGAGATTTATCAGAACAGTCAAAGGAATGCGGAATATTACATCTAAGATCAGGTGGAGAAGTTGAAGTTGTTCTACAGTGATCAAAAACGATTCAGGTGTAATTTGTTCAACATACCAAGGTTTTAATACGTTTAGGAAGTTAGAGGAAGAGCAGCTATTCCCGTTTCATGGGAAACAAATTTATGATATTTTGCAAGAATTACTGCGAGTCGGAAGGTAAAACTTCCATGTTGCTTTTGTCTTAGCGAATAAAGTGGCATGATTTCATCTTGATACGTAATTTGGTTTCCGTGTCAGAATCTGTAAATCCTCCTCCGACATGGTGTAAAATAATTTTGCAAAGGTCATCTTAGTCCTGGACTGAAGTTCAGAAAAGAAGAAATATTTATGGTTTTTTTTGGAGTTTGCTGTGTTTACATTCTCCCTGCCTCACTCTGTGCAGAAGGACTTAAAAGCTCCATTCCTGTCAGCGCAGGTGTGACATTCACAAAACCAGCAAATATTCTCACCCACAATGCTTGACTTCAATTGTCACCACTTTATGACACGGTACGTTTCATTTGTAAAGAAAGCACATTTATCCCCATGAAGCTTCCTTTGACCCTTTGTCTGCCCGTCCACTCAATTTGATCACTGCTGTTCTGATAAATTTCACCTCTACTCTCCTGTTGTTCTTCCGTAATTCGACGGAACCTCGAACCGAATCCTAACTTCATGCTAATTTCTGGTTGTTTATTTTACATCAATGACCAGACCAGAACAAACTTGCAGGAAATTGAATAACACACAAACAAAATTTAAAAATATCCTTCCAGAAAATTAACCGACTGCAGTGTCAGAATATGAAAAATGTCAGAGTGAAATGATATTTAGTCCATTTCATAATGTACAGATACTCCCACACGAGCTGAGTCTTTGCAAAATGTTTATTTAAAATTGTGACAATTCCCTGGGGAAGATCCTCCCTCAATCCACAAAAATGTAATCTGCCGAAAACTATTTCAGTTCAGATTGAAATGGCTCAGGGTACTTTCCATCAACCCAATGTTTCCTGCGCCATGTCAATTGAACTGTATCCAGATGACGTTAGAACTCCCAGCCTCTTCTCCCAATGCTCCCTATTCCATGTCAACAGAAGTTGCTCCAGCCGAGTTTGGAGCTCCCAGCCTGGGCGTTTCACGCGCCTCTCTGCGTTCATAGAAGGAATGCATGCTCACGGACTTTGTCAATGGCAGGTGGAGTAGAGATCCACGCCTTCATTCCACTCCCAATTTCCGATCGGATCTTCGCCACTGCACCACTAAATTTCTCTGATTCCAGACCTGGGAACCGGTGTGACGTGAGTGTTCAACAGTTATTACTATGTGGTCCCTCTGTACTGATAAAGTAACGATGTGAAACTTCGTTGTTTTTGAGACTTACATTTCAACAATTTGTGTACTATCGCCTGTACATTTAATCTTTGCTAGAAATCTATTGAACTCAGTCTTCAACATTCTCAATGATGGAATCTCCACAGCCACTGAGGACATCTAAGATGACGATTCATTCCAATCTCAGTTCGTTGTCCTCTTGTGCATGTGGTGCTGTTCCTCGCCAATCTCAGCCATTGTATTTATTGCGTTCACTGTTGGTTATTATTTCATGTGATCGTATAGTGGCTCATCCTCTGCATTGTGGCCGAAGCAACCTCCATTCAAATCCGAGTATCAGTAATGCGCATTTGTTCCATGTTACTCCACAAAACCCTTGCAAAACAAACGCAGAAAGGAAACAATCAATTTTAATGTGAAAGTACTCTCTAAGGTGATGATTTATTTGCTTCAAACTTTATCTGCATCGAATCTCGGAGAATTTTCTCTCTTTCACAATCACTATTCTTCCTTTCCATCCCTCCGCCCATGTCTCTGGGGCATTGCACAAATTAACATTCACTTTCACATTGACACCGGTAGGTTAGTGTTGCAGCTGTCACTATTGTTAGGTGAACATGCCCGAATACCACCATGAGGACCTTTAAGCCACTTTATGCAATCAGATAATGTGGTTGGTTAACAATCCTCATGTACAGTGTTTGATTTGCATGGATCAGAGTTCATTGGAGCACTGGGTTCATGAAAGGATACAGAACAATTTTGAGGGAAAGAGACTTTATTGGAAAAGACCAATGTTTGTGAATTCCCCACATTTATTTCAAGTCTTTATTCGTCTCTCACTAGAGTATTATGTACAATGCTGCAATTCACACAAACGATGCGATATGACAGCTGTGGAAACGGTGCAGAA
Source organism: Chiloscyllium plagiosum (assembly GCF_037043375.1). Lineage (NCBI taxonomy): Eukaryota > Metazoa > Chordata > Chondrichthyes > Orectolobiformes > Hemiscylliidae > Chiloscyllium > Chiloscyllium plagiosum. The sequence continues at coordinate 93,147,452 of NW_028270159.1, read as the reverse complement.
GTGATTTGCCAATATATTGTCTGGATTGAAGAACTTCAGCTATGATAGAGTTCATTTAGACTGGCCTTGTTTTTCTGAGAGCTGTAGAGGTTGAGAGGAGACAGTATTGAGATGTAGGAAATAATGAGTGGAATGGGTTGGATACACTTAACGAAAACTTTCCCTATGATGGAGGGATCAACCAAACGGAAGACATAGATTTATGATAAGGGTCATAAATGTTCGAGTAGCTGTACATAGAAAACTTTATCAGCTGGGGAGTGGTTGGAATCTGGACATCACTGTTTGTATGTATCAGAGCGGCAGAAATTCTCACAATTTTTAGAGATATTTAACTGTGAATTTGTAATGCTTAAGGCATACAACGTTAAATGATGGAAAATGGGATGAGGATAATCAAGCAGGTGTTATTGACAAGAACATGCGCAAGTAGCCTGCAGCCTCAGTTAGCTCTGACATCCACCGTGTGGCGTTTGGTAACCTCAGTTGTCACGTGGGAGGCCAGGGTTGTTTTTTCCCGCTGGGGCGACTCTGACTGTTTCAGGGTTTCAAGGTTTGTGTTAAGATCTGCAGTTCCAGTGAAGGGTGCAGATGATTTGCGGATGTTTGGTGGTTTTGGGAAGTTGATTGGCGGCCGTTTCCTCCAGTTTCTCGGTGATATCCTCAAGGCAGATGAAACTCGTGTGAAGCGCTGCTGTCCTGAAGCGTTTCGAATTGGTTTGATTTCCTTCCCACAGCTTTCAGTTGCTGGTTCTTGTCGTCCTTTGCATGTCCCAGTATGTTGGGTCCAGATCGACTGTTTTTTGATGGAGTCATTGGATGAGTCTCGTCATTCTAGAAATTCTCTGGCTGCACTTTATTTAGCTTGTCCTATTATTTTTGTGTTGATCCAGTCGAATTTGTTGTCCTCGTCATCGCTGTTCATTGCTACTCGGAACAGCTGGTTGTGTTGTTTACTGGATCCTCCAGAAATACTTTGCAACAGTAGATATTGCCGCAGATCCCTTGCCAAAATCAACGCGAGGAGGACATGCCATGACCCAACACACCAATCACTCTACATTATAGGTAAGAAATGTCTCGGCACGTACAGGCAGACACCTCTGACCACTCGGATTTAGGACAAAACATAAACCGAAAGCCACGTTTGACAACATTTCACCAAAAAATGGCCCAATACCCATCATCTGCAGTACACATTTGGACAAACAATGTTGTACGTAGTGACTGCAGGAAACATTATAAAGGACAGACAACTCACGATACGCATTCATGAAGATCAACTTGACGCAAAACACCACTGACAGGTGTCCACAGTAGGTTGACTCATGACACTGAGTGTCGCTGATTCCGTGGCTTGAAGTTCGGTTGTGTGACAGTCTGAGCAATGGAGAGTGCGTTGTTGAAAAAGTACAGCAGATTAGGCAGCATCCAAGAAGCAGGGGAATGGACGTTTCTGACATGAGTACTTCATCAGGCATTCGGCCAAAACGTCGATTATCATGCTCCTCGGATGCTGCCTGACCTTCTGTGTTTTCCAGCACCACACTCTCGATTCTGACCTCCAGTATCTACAGTCCTCACTTTCTCCTCCGTCTGCAGCAATAGTTAGTTCCTTGTGTGAGGGAACTGTTGAGATCACCAATGTAAAATTCGTTTGCTGATTGAGATATACATCCAGGTACGTAACCCAAAAGAGTGTTTATGTTGTTTTGAGTTCCCTGGCTGCTCAATGTGTGCTTCTGTGATCGCGCAGTTGGCAGTGCTCTGGGGAGCGGCTGCAGTTCTCTGCGTTCGGAACCTAGATGCTATTGGTGCTGTGTGATTTGTCCTTGATTTGTGAAACAGAAACACAGTGACGGATCAACTGATATTGCAAGAAGGCTAACAGGCGTGGAAAGTATCGAGGTACTGGTGACATTTGATTCGAGATCACCGAAATCAAGGAGAAAAGAATTTTGAATTCTTTCGAGTCGTGATGAAGAACAACCAGGGGAATAAGTCACCAGCAGGTACAGTTTACAAGGGCACTCACAGGAAGCAAAATGCGAAATAAAACGTACAAAATGACGTAGCAGATGAAGGATGACAGTAATCATGGGTAACCTGACTTCCACTCCCCAGGTTCCCTAACTCCCACTCCCAGCCCCATTGTAAACAAATGTTAGCGAGCCATAAACATCAACGTCGTCCATTGGAACGATCTAAATTTTCGATTAGGCTATTAGTTTCAGTTATTTTTCTTTCCTGGGAAACAATCTTTTTCATTGTCAGCATTCGGGAAGGAAGCCATCCTTTTTGTCAGGAAAAGAATATGATACTAAACTTTGTGCCGTGTATAATATTCTTCTGCGTCACATGTTTCTTCTACTTTCTCTCGATTTTAATAGTAATCTGTTTTTTTTAGATTAGATTACATTACAGTATGGAAACAGGCCCTTCGGCCCAACAAGTCCACACCGACCCGCCGAAGCGCAACCCACCCATACCCCGACATTTACCCCTATACCTAACACTACGGGCAATTTAGCATGGCCAATTCACCTGACCTGCACATCTTTGGACTGTGGGAGGAAACCGGAGCACCCGGAGAAACCCACGCACGGGGAGAACGTGCAAACTCCACACAGTCAGTCGCCTGAGTCGGGAATTGAACCCGGGTCTCTGGCGCTGCGAGGCAGCAGTGCTAACCACTGTGCCACCGTGCCGCCCACATGACTCTTCCGACCTAATAATCCGGACATGAAACTGCACCTGAATAGTTTGTCCCCACTCCCGCAATCTATCTATATGCCTATGCATATTGCCATGATCTTATCATAACATGCGCTCCCACGAGTGTGTATTGTCAGCACATTTGGACACTTTTCACACTGCCACTTGCTGCATGCTATTAACAGAGAGATAATTGAACCCTTGAACATACCCAGTCTTGACAAGCCTCGGCTGTAAATACTTCTACATACTTGCTACACACTGAATGTGAGAACATCCTCCTCATTTGTTTCTTAAGAGGGTAACGCCTTCCCCTGAGATTGGGATCACTGGTCCTGCACAATTCTGGATATAAACAAGAGCAGGACAAACTTTTAAAGTAAAACATAATCTCACTGGCGTTTCCAGTGCAAGTTCTGAGTTTTCTTTTTTGACCTCTGTTTGAACAAACTGCCCTGATTGGCACATTATGATTGACAATGACACATTTGCTTCACAGGTGCTTCAGTGCCTGTGATTAAAGTGGAGCTGAAAAGCGCGATAGAAGTGCATCTTTATTCCTCGAACATTGCCGTGTTATTAATCTCTCTGCTCATGAAAAGGGATCCTTCATATTCATTCTATCTCTCATCAATACCGAGCATGTTTCCCTCACAGTTGATTTTAAATGTTTTCTTGTTGGAAGAGTTATCGCTGCAACTCCAGAAAACCCGCCGAAACAACTCGATATGTTCTCAGGTCTACTCATTTCTTGACATGCAGGAAACTTGCTTTCTGAACAAGAAACGGACCTCAATCAAAACGGACCTGTTTCTCTATCCACAGATGATAAAACAAACGCATGGGATATATGTAGGTTTCACTGACTTTATTTGAAACAAGTTGTCTTTTTCCATTAAACGTCTTCACTCCTCGTTCTCTGGTCAATTACCTTGGTCAGAGGCAGCAGTTCCTCCTGACGATTAATCCGCCCATCCACAGCTCTTTCTCCCACATCATTATAAACGTCCCCAAGAAATTTCCCATTAATCTTCTTTGCTCCAATCAAAACATTCCCAGGGTCGTGAATCTCTGTACATGGTGAAAAGCAGAATTGTGAAAAGATTCTGGGAAAATGTTGCCAATTGTCAAGTGGGAAAACTGTCAACAAGCAAAACGGAAATCCCAGACTCGAGCTTTCGGAATCTTTAGATATTCCTTGGGCCGCGGATTCAGTGGAAAATGAAGGGTGAAATGGCCGACTGGGCAGAGACATTTTAGGAATCTTTCCGTTCTTTCGGAGGCCGGTACTTTGACTCTGATATTCTCCGGACATGAAATGATCTATGATAGTGAAGGATTCTCGTTCCTGCACGTCAGGATGTCAAATCTCATCTCAGCTCCAGGGCAATTCGAAAACGCGGGAAGAGATAGGCCACTGAAAGGCTGGAAGTGAGACAATCCCGGTTGGCGGATAACTGGTTCCGGTGTCATGGGTGCGTCTATAGAGGGTGGGATCAGACTATTCCCATGACTTCACCGTGAATTTCCCTGGATTTATTTAGGAAAAATGATAATTAAGGATGTTTGTCAATATGGGAGGGGCAGGCTGCAGCTTGCATTCGGGGGTCATTGAAGCCATTGGCTCATTCGTCTCTGTGAAGATGTTAGTCAGTACGTTCGGCTCTTCACTGACAGGTTGCTGTTCTCCTACGACCCAGGAACAGAGCGACAGCTGTTCTCACACCATCTGTTTTTTTTTTTGTGCGCACAGTTTTGGGTTTTTACCAAGGTCAGGAAAATGTTTCTCAGTAGGCTCAAAGGGAGAAGTTCCCCGTTTTAGGAGAGCTGTTTCCCGGTGACATGTATGTGTTTGCAAAGCATGAGATCAGACTGTTCCTATTGTCCACAATGAATGCCCCAGGATTCATTTTGGAAACTTTAACCAATTGAGGACAATTTTCATTCTGCGAAGGGCAGGCGAAAGCTTGAATTCACTGACAGTCTGCTTTAGGAGATCCTGCAAGGGGCCTGCTACAAGAGACTACCTAGTCTCTGTGGAGCAATTAGTCCTCTCGTTTCGCTGTTAACCGAGAAAGTGTACACCCGCATGGAGCGGCAGGTGTTCTTATCCATCCGACTCATTTGCTGTGCACTTTCGGGTTTTTAATAGGGTTAAGGATATGTATCCAAACGGAAAGCAAATCCAGTGAGGAGCCACAAATGCGTTACTGTATTGTTGACTGGCTAGTGAAGGGTTGTGGACACTCGGAATCTAAAACAAAAACAGAAACTGATGAAGGAACTCGGCAGGTTTGCCAGTACCTGTCGGAGAAAACAGAGTTCAGAGAAACTCCTGGAGAAGCTCTGAATCGTTGTCTCTATTTGTCTCTCCCCAGATGCTGCCAGATCTGTTTAGTTTCTCCTGCAATCTCTACCTTTCTTTTTAACTAAATGACCATTTCAACCACCGAGATTGATTACAAAGACCAAACATGTCCTGACATTTAACCCTATCGAAACTGTGGTGATTGAATTCAAACAAACCGAACAATGATTGCCTGTCCCTCAGCTCCACAGGGAGGGAGTACTTGAAACCAGTTTAGTAGCACGCTTCTGCAGATGTGGCCATGTAGTTTAGGCGATGGGCGTTAAATGCAATGTGGATTCCTCATTCAGTTAAGCATTTTGCTGACTGTGATTGAAAGCCGAGAGTGAACTTGAAGAGTGCTTGTTCTCTGCTTTCTTGTTTGAGATTCAATCGCAGGATTAGGTGAATTGCGTAAACTCAAATAAGGAACGTTAAGAATCTGCAACCAACTGCCTGTCAGGATGGAAAAGACAGATAACTCCAGAGCAGGTAAGACCCATTTCGTTGTCCACTTCCATGACTGAATACATTTGCCCCTCTGAACCAATTGACGCCAAATGAGATAAGAACAGTTCAGGGGGATTGTGTTGGACTGGTGCAGACATATGGGCCAAAGGATATTATTGTGCTAGACACTTCTATGGCCAGCTTCGAGGAGGTCATTTTGTCAAGTAACAGGACATTCTTTGCAAAATGTCCGTCGGCGAGGAAGAGGTCGAAGCTACTCTCCCCTGATCTTTCTGTCCGTCACGGTATTCATTGGGACATTTCAATTGGTAATAACTGTTGCGGTGCATATTTGTGGAATCAGTCTATATAATAATGAGGACAACGAAACTGTGATGTTTCATTACCCAGCAGAGAGCAAGCCCTTGCAGCTTACAATCTCTGGCTCTGCTTTTGAAATAAAGATTCCTTTCTCGATGTGCCTGTGTTTATATCAAACAGCTCATTGACATTGGGACTAGACGTTCAGTGGAAGCGGGAGGTGTGACAGCGACAGAAACAGAACAAGACGAGACATGAAAGTGTTTAGATTTTGCCGTGTGCCCGTGGTTTTTAGGGAGGAATGTCTGCTGGGCGCTAACCTGTCAGGTCTCAGGAGCCAGAGGGCTGGTTTTGTTGGGATTTGTGTTATTGAAAGTTTCACATGAGAAGCGTTTGGGACCATTTCAGCTCAGTATCCATTTCATATCGCGGCTCACAGCAACGGTGCATATTTTTTTGGGAAGTGCCTTGTATTCTACTTAAAGCCTCCTTTCTCCGGAGATACTTGTAGACATAAAGCACATGGAATGGGTATAATCCTGTGGACTCTGTCACTATCGGGGAATGAGCTTGCGTGACTACCTCTGTATTTGAACATGAGAATACGTTCCTCAAAGGGGTTACAACAGTGTGACCAGGTCAACCTTCAGTACCATTGTTATGTCATTTCAGATCACATAGACAATCTCATTGCTGCAAACTGGGACAAGAATAGATGGATACCTGATAACGTACGGTTCACGATGGACGAATGGCCCTTCACAACTCCTCCCCCACACGCTTTTTAAACTCGAGGCCAGAGAGAAACTGACCTAATGAGAAAATCGCTTCACAACCTTCCAGAACCTTATTATTGTCCATTCTACTACCAATTTTGCAAACTTACTTACCATGCTTTCTATCTTCCTACCTACATCATTTATTTAAATGAAAAATAAAACGAATGTGCACTCAGCCAATGGGATACCATTGGTAACAGTGCTCCAGTCCGAAAACTGCCTTCCACCACCATTCTCAGCATCCTGCTATCGAACTAATTTCATATCTAATTGGAATCCTTACATTTAACTTATGCGATTTAACTTTATGAATTAGTGAACCGTGTGGAACAATGTAAAAGCTTTTATTAAAGCCCAAGTGAGCAAACTCTACCACTATGTCCTCATTGATCTTCTTGGTTACACCTTCAAAAAACTCAATCAATTTTGTGCAAAGACAATGCTGATTATCCCGATTCATTCCTTGTATCTAAAAATTCAAATAAATCCTATCGGTAAGAATTGCATCCAACAACTTACCCACGACCATAACCATACACACAGGTCTATCGATCCCAGACTTCTCCATGAATTCCTTTCTAAACAAAGGCACAACATTAGCCATCCCCCAGTCATTCGGTGCCTCGCTTGTAATAATAGATGATAAAAATATTTCTACAAAGGGCCCAACAGTTTCATTCCCTAACTTCCCACAGGTTTTCGGGATACAGGAGATCAGATCCCAGAGAAATATCCAACTTTATAGTTTCCAGGTCCTCCAGCACTTCCCTTTTTCAATGTGAACTACTTTCAAAACATCAGTATTTAGGTGTACCCGCCATTTCGTTCTCCACAGTGTAAACTGACGCGAAATGAACATTATATGTTTCTCCATCTGCTGAGGATCAAGGCATAGGTGAGCTTTTTCATCTTAAAGTGGTCCTATTTCGTCTCAATTTCTTAATGTACTTGCAGAATCTCTTTAGATTATACTTAACTTTATGGTCTGAGGCTATTTAATATTCTCCATTGACCTTTATGATGTCCTCCTCAAGAATGTCCCTCCACTCCTTATATCGTTCAAGACGTTCACTTGAAACCATGCGTTTATATGGAAGGTGTCACCTCGGTTAAAAAAAATTCTTATGACAAGGCCTAAATCCCTGCGATCAACGTTGTTCTAACGGAATACCTAAAATGTGCAAAACGGAGATTTGGACCAAGAAACCCCCACTAATCATGCGAAGGGAATCGTACCCAACTCACACCTCTACCCAATTCCTGTAACTCTGAATTTCCCATGACGAAAGAACGTCAGCTACACATCTTTAGTCTGGGGAGGAAACGCAGGCTGAAACGGACAGGTTGTGCCAACTCCAAATTCACATTCGTCCAATGTAGATATTGAACAAACATCGCGGAGGCTGCAAGACATTACTACTCACCACTGAGTCAGCCATTATAAACCTCCTATCCACCACGCAAAACATACCATCACTTAGATATGGTGCCAAAATCTTCTCCCAATGTTCCAAATGCAATGGTCCAGAGCCTCCTATTGACTGAGGCCTAAACCTCTGCCCGTATTTTTAATTTGCTTGAACAAAACGCCGACATTGTATTTGCCTTCCTAAACACCAACTGAAACTGCATGCTAAACATAAGAGAAAATTGAACTTGGAATTCTTTCTGCTTTCAGAAAATTGTCTATGCCTCTACTTTTTCCACCAAACATGTGACCTCATATTTTCCACAAAGTATGGCAACGACAACGTTTTTCGAAGCACTCACTCCTTTCAAGTCATTCTGCAGCATGCCCGCTTCATCAATAAGATCTGGCCTTCCACCTATCATTGTGTCTTCTTCAAATGGAGCAACAACACCCTCAGTTCCTTTGAATGGATCATTCATACATAATGTGAATAGCTGTGGTGCCAACCCTGACTCCTTTGAACTCCACTAGTCACGGGCTGCCATCCTGGAAGAGACCTCGTTACCCAACTGTCTGCCTTCTGCCAGTCAGCCAAGCCTCAATCCATGGCCTCTTATTTAGCAGTTTGCCATACTGCACCTTGACATATGTCTATGGAAATTCAAGCCGGTCACCTCCACAGGCTTGACTTCATCTCATTTGCTCATTATCTCCTCAAAGTATTCTAATATATTTGTCAAATGTGATTTCTCCTTGACAACCTGTGCTAATACTTCACGTACTCTGTAATCCCATCCTTCCAATGACCTTCGATTTCAGATCTGAATGTGAAGAACAAAGTTCAATCAGTGTTGAGATATGTAAACTCTCCGCTGTCTCAGTAGGGTCGATGAGTGAATGAATTCCATCCCTCAGTGGGATCCCTCTACTCTCTCAGCAGGGTCGATGAGTGACCTAACTGTTTTTCTCACATGGAGCAGGTAAATGCTTGCTGACAACTGCAAAACAGATGGTGTGCTGAGAGTTGAGATGATTGTTTGAACCTATTCCTGGAATAGATTCACTTGAAACGTCTCCCACAATTCGAAAATATCGATGGGACATCAGTTCTACAGAGACTAGAGAGCACATCCCACAGACTACATGTTTGAAAGGTCTTTCCTCAATGTGAAGACGTTCATGATATACTGTCCCCAGGAACGTTTATAGTGATTAATGTCTATATTCAGTGTCAACACGTTGATGACACGTTTCTATTCAGGAAAGAGTGCAGCACTTCCCGCAGTCAGGGCATTTAGAAAGACCTGTTAATACTGTGTGAAAGGTGATGAGCCATCCGGTCGCTCGGACGTTACAGCACGTCCCACAGATTTGGAACTGGAGATGTCTCTCCTCCGGGTGAGCACGTGGATCACACGTCAGGTCTCTTTGATTCTTAATGGACTCTTATTTATGTGAGCATATTTCTCAAAAATGAAGCACATAGAGGGTTGATAACATTTTCCAAAGTCCGGAGAAATAAAAAGTTCCTCATTAGTATGAGCGAGGTGTTCGGTTCTCCAATCGCTGGATGTTTTAAAGCATTTTCCGCAGTTCAGGCATTGAAATAGTTTCTCATCATTTTGAACGAGTAGGTGTCGCAGCAGGTCAGAGACAGAGTGAATCCCTTTCCACACTCTGAGCAGGTGAATGGCTTCTTCTTGGTATCATTGCGTCCACGGGAATTCAACTCAGACAGGGAATGGATCCCCACGTTTCCCCAGTCTTTCCTCAGTATGATTGCAATTGAGCTTTGTAAGGTCTGATGACAGGTGGAAGCCTCGTCCACACACACAATAAGTGAACGATTTATCTCACACTGTAACCAGAGCTTTTTCATTTCATGTTCGAAATCTGATCAAGTTGTATTCGGGATGAAGTGTGCGGCTTCATCAGATTATGGTGGAGAGGTTGGTTTGTAAATCTTACCCTTCTCAAATCCTGCGAAACTGATGTTATCCAAAAAAGAGAGTGTGAAACCGTCTTTCACAAGACTCTAGATTCTGTCTGAAGATAAGGTCTGAAGGTAAGGGATTTTCGACACGAAGAATTTGAAGAGAATTTTGTCAGAATCTTTTATGCACACAGCCTCCACCACAGAGACCAGCGGGTCAGCAGGTGGATATGAACACGATCACTTCCCTGTTCCCTCCAGGTCAAACACTGTATTGACTTGTCTGCCATCCAGTCCTGATGGAGCAGAAATTTCTTACAATTGAATCATTGCAAAACTGAGGCATCTGACTTCAGTCCCGAACTCAAAATCCACTGCCTCGCCACTGAGTTAGAAGTGTGATATTGGAAGAACACAGCAGGGCAGGCAGCACCCAATGAGCAAGACAATCGATGTTTCGGGCACCATCAGGAAAGAGGCTTGTGAGGCGAGGTGGTAGAGAGACAAATGGGAGCGTGTGTGGCTGGGACAAAGTAACTGAGAGTGTGATAGGAGGATGGAGGTGGGGGTAATGATTATAGGTCGCAGCGCAGGGTGGAGCAGATCAGTGGGAAGGAAGATGGACAGACAGGACAGTTCATGAGAGCGGCAGAAGCCCTGGACCTGAATGAACTTGGCTGTGTGGGAGGGAGAGTTGACATGTTCGGCCAGGGGCCAGTGGTGTTGTTTGGTGCGGGTGTCCCAGAGAAGTTTTCAGAAGTGGTCTGTAATTAGGCATCCGATCTCCTCAGTGTCAAGGAGACTGCAAAGGGAACAAGGGATACAGTAAATGACATGCGTGGAAATGCAGTGAAACTCTGATGGACATGGAAGGGTCCTTTGGGGCCTTGGACAGAGTTGAGGGCGGAGGTGTGGATGGATGTTTTGCAAATCCCCTGTTGGAATGAGAAGTTTGCTGGGAGCGGATGGGAGGGTGGTTTGGTGGGGGCGTGCACCATCAGGAAATCGAAGAGGGAATGATATTTACAGAAAGTGGGTAGGGGTGGGGAGGGAAACATATCTTAGTTGGTGGGTTTCATTTGCAGCTGACGGAAATACCGGAGGATGACATGATGTCTACAGAGGGTGTTGGATTTTAAAGTGATGTAGAAGGGAGTTCCGTCCTCGTCTCAGTTGGAGGGATGAGTTTTGGGAGCGGAGTTGAGGGAAGTGGATGACATGAGCTGGAAGGCATTATCGACCAAGTCCTAGGAGAAAATGCCTCGCCACTGATTCAATCTCCTCCCTGGTAATTGTCTGAGTCTGAACAGACACGTCATAACCATGGTGACATACTTCACTTCCTGATGTGTTTTTAACCACATATCCCCAACATCACCATGTCAGCCGACTTGCATTTCATTAACATCATTAACTCTTCCACGTCTCTGGTCTTCTGCAGCTCAAACTCTAATCCATTCGTTTGGAAGTCACGGTCATAATACACTTCCATCCGTCCAATCAAATTCCCTCCCTGCTGTTGTGCTCGTGATGCAAGGAATAGGGAGAAAGTGGAGTTGAACACATGGCTACAGGGATGGTGCAGGAGGGAGGGTTTTGGATTCCTGGATAATTGGGGATCTTTCTGGGGTAGGTGGGACCTGTACAAGCAGGATGGTCTTCATCTGAACCAGAGGGGTACCAATATCCTGGGGGTAAATTCGCTAAGACTATTGGGGTGTGTTTAAACTAATCCAGCAGAGGGATGGGAACCAAAATTGTAGTTCACGTATCGAAAATTTTGAGAGTAGGGAGGTCCAGAACAAGTTTCAGGGTCGCAAGATTGCAAGACGTTGGTTTGGAGTATGTCGACTTCAACGCCAGGAGCATCTGGAATAAGGTCGATGACCTTATAGGATTGGTTGGTACCTGGGAATTCGGTGTTGTGGCCATTTTGTAGACATGAATAGAACAGTGACATGAATAGTTGCTGCAGATTCCAGGATTTAGATGTTTCAGTAAGAACAGAGAAGAAGGTAAAAGAGGGGGGACCTGTGGCAGTGTTGGTCAAGGACAGTATGACAGTTGCAGAAAAGATGTTTGGGGACTCGTCAACTGAGGTAATATGGGCTGAAATTAGAAACCGGAAATTAGATGTCACCCTGTTGGTAGTTTTCTATAGGCGTCCGAATAGTTCCAGAGATGTAGAGGAAAGGAGAGCAAAGATGATTCTCGATAGCAGTGAGAATGACAGGGTAGTTGTTATGGGGGATTTCAACTTTCCAAATATTGACTGGGAACAAACATAGTGCGAGTACTATGGATGGGTCAGTTTTTGTCCAATGTGGGCAGGAGGGCTTTCTGACACAGTATGTAGACAGGCCAACAAGCGGGGAGGCTACTTTAGATTTGGTACTGGGTAATGAGCTCGGCCAGTTGTTAGACATGGAAGTATGTGAGCACTTTGGTGATAGCGACCACAATTCTGTTATGTTTACTTTTGACATAGAAATGGATAGGTGTATACCACTGGGCAAGAGTTACAGCTGGGGGAAATGCAATTATAATGCGATTAGGCCAGATTTAGGAAGCATAGGATGGAGAAGGAAACTGCAGTGGATAGGCACATTAGAAATGTGGAGCTTATTCAAGGAAACGCTACTGTGTTTCCGAGATAAGTATGTACCTGTCAGGCAGAGTGAAAGCTGTCGAGAGCGGGAGCTGTGGTTTCCGAAGGAAGCAGACTGTCTGGTCAAGAGGAAGAAGAAGGCTTATGTTCGGATGAGAGGCGAAGGCTCAGTTAGGGCGCTTGGGGGTTACAAGGTAGCCAGGAAAGACCGAAAAAGAGACCTCAGATGAGCCAGGAGGCGACATGAGAAGTTTTTGGCGGATAGGATCAGGGTAAACACTAAGGCTTTCTATAGGTATTTAAGGAATACATGAATGACGAGAGTAAGATTATGGCCAATCAGCAATAGCACTGGAAAGTTGTGTGTGGAGTCAGAGGAGATGGGGGAAGCACTAAATGAATACTTTTCAACAGTATTCAGTCTAGAAAACGACAATGTTGTGGAGGAGAATACTGAGATACAGAGTACTACACTAGGTGGGATTGAGGTTCACAAGGAGGAGGTATTAGAAATCCTGCAGAGTGTGAAAATAGATAAGCCCCCTGGGCCGGATAAGCTTTATCCTAGGATCTTCTGGGAAGCCAGGGGGAGATTGCCGAGCGTTTGGCATTGAACTTTATATCGTCATTGTCTACAGGAATAGTGCCATGCGACCTGAGGATAGCAAATATGGTTCCCATGTTCAAGAAGGTGAGTAGGGACAATCCTGTTAATTTTAGATCAGTGAGCCTCACTTCAGTTGTTGGTAAATTGTTGGAAAAGGTTATAAGAGATAGGATTTATAACCATCTGGAAAGGAATAATTTGTTCAGGGATAGTCAGCATGATTTTATGAAGGGTAGGTCGTGCCTCACAAACCTAACTGATTTCTTTGAGAAGGTGACCAAGCAGGTAGATTAGAGTAAACCGAATGATGTTGTGTATATGGATTTCAGCAAGGTGTTCGATAAAGTACCCCACAGTAGGCTATTGCACAAAATGCGGATGAATGGGATTTTGGGAGATGTAGCAGTTTGTATCAGTTATTGGCTTGCTGAAAGAAGACAGAGGGTGGTTGTTGATGGGAAATGTTCATCCTGAAGTCCAGTTACCAGTGGTATACCGCCAGGGTCGGTATTGGGTCCACTGCTGTTCGTTATTCTTCATAAACGACCTGGATGAGGGCGTAGAAGGGTGGGTTAGTAAATTTGCAGACGACACTAAGGTCGGTGGAGTTGTGGATAGTGATGAAGGATGTAGTTTACAGAGAGACATATTTAAGCTACCCAGCTGGGCTGAGAGGTGGCAAATGGAGTTTAATGCGGACAAGTGAGAGGTGATTCCTTTTGATCGGAACAACCGGAATGCAAAGTATTTTGCTAATGGTAAATTTCTTGGTAGTGTAGGTGATCAGAGAGATCTCGGTGTTCAGGTAGAGAGATCCTTGAAATTTGCCACCCAGGTTGACAAGTTTGTTAAGAAGGAGGAGAAAGTGAGGTCTTCAGATGCTGGAGATCAGAGCTGAAAATGTGTTGCTGGAAAAGCGCAGCAGGTCAGGCAGCATCCAGGGAACAGGAGAATCGACGTTTCGGGCATAAGCCCTTCATTCCTGAAGAAGGGCTTATGCCTGAAACGTCGATTCTCCTGTTCCCTGGATGCTGCCTGATCTGCTGCGCTTTTCCAGCAACACATTTTCAGCTCAAGTTTATGAAGAAGGCATACAGTGTTTTAGCTTTTATTAATTGAGGGATCGAGTTCTGGAACCATGAGGTTATGCTACAGCTGGACAAAACGCTAATGCGGCCGCACTTGGACTATTGTATACAGTTCTGGTCACAACATTATAAGAAGAATGATGAAGCTTTGGAAAAGATGCAGAGGAGATTTACTCGTATGTTGCATGGCATGAAGGGAAGGTCTTACGAGGAAAGGGTGAGGGACTTGTGGTTGTTTTCGTCAGAGAGAAGAAGGTTGAGAGGTGACTTAATAGAGACATATAATATAATCAGAGGGTTTAGATAGGGTGGACAAGGAGAGCCTTCTTCCAAGAATGGTGACGGCGAGCACGAGGGGGCATAGAATTAAATTGAAGGGTGATAGATATAGGACAGATGTCAGAGGTAGTTTCTTTACTCAGAGTGTAGTAAGGGTATGGAATGCTTTGCCTGGAACGGTAGTAGATTCGCCAACTGTAAGTACATTTAAGTCGTCATTGGACAAGCATATGGACGTACATGGAATAGTGTAGGTTAGATGGACTTCAGATTGGTATGACAGGTTGGCGCAACATCGAGGGCTGAAGAGCCTGTGCTGCGTTGTAATGTTCTATGTTCTATGGTCTAACTCCCACTGCTTCTATTCAAGGGTGCACTTGCGTTCTGTTCACTGTTTCATTGTGCATTATCTGAATGGCATTTTTACGAACGCCCATTTTCGCAAACGTGCACTGCGGCCTTCGCAGCTTTATCTTTCCACAAGGGCTCCCACAGGGTGGAAGGTAAGGAGTTGCAGGTTATTCACCCAATGATATAATCCTGAGGTCTTCCAATACCTCTCCTGCATGTCGGAGTACTCAAAACAAGGGTTACTCACCCATCACCGGGCAGCTAAATTTCAAATTTTTCATCATTTTCTACAAATCTCTTGACTGTCTTCCCTCTATCTATCACTGTCATGTCCTCCAGCCCACTCAAGAGAAAATAGAGCTGGTCAATATTATGCAACCCAGCCAGCGGACATGACACCCAAGATTATGTTTAAAGTGCACTCTCAGATATTCTGCATTCCCTCGAATTCCAAGCTCCGGAGCATGTTCGATTTGAACTGTTTCACGTTTGGTGCCTAAAAGTCACCTGCCAAGGCCATAAATTATGAATTCCCGTGGCAACGTAAATCGCACCAGGCAAAAGGAAAGGAATTACTCACCAAGTGATTAAGAAAAACTGCAATACATGCTGAAATCAAGGGCAATGAGCTGGTATCAATACTACATCGTGCCTTTTATATAAAAGAAGCTTCAAAGCTTTTACTTTGTGTGAGTTTAAACAAATGTTGATCCCTGACACATTATGAGATATTGGGAAGCTGACAAAGTGTTATATCAAACACGTGATCAAAGAAGTGGGTTTCAAGTCGTATTTTGTCACACAAAACGAAGCTTGTATCACAAAACTGAGATGACCGAAGTTTTTCTGCTAGAGGTCATCATCTTTTGTCAGTCTCAAAACGCTTCATATGTTAGTGCTACCATAGCTCAGTGGTTCGAGCCCGGAGTTGTAACATCGATTCACACTACAACCTTGCTGAATTTTCTTGCAACTGTTGCAGCAAGCATCCGAAGGTGCGTTCTCTGTGTTGTTAGGAATTAGTTTTGAAGGAATAGCTGGAAGTCATTTTATAGGCAGACCCTACTCCCCCACCCCCCCGCCCCAGGCCCCATTTGTTTCTGTTTGGAAGTCCACATACGTGTTTTTTCCTTCGAGGAACATGAGGATGACAAGCTTCTGATGCGAATAATGCCTTCGTTTGGCATGAAGAACAACGTGATTCATGAAAAGCAGAAAAGAAACGGTGAAACAATGGGGGACGAAAACGTACAGGGATGCGGTTGAATGCTTCTGTTCCTTATGTAGAGACAGTAATCTGCTGGAATCCAATTAAACAGGCAGGAAGTTGGAAGAACACAGCTAGCCAGGCTGCCTCAGAGTTGGAGAAGTCAACGTTGAGCAGGTACCAATTATTGCCGATTGGGACAGTCCTTGAGGTACAGCCTCCCGCCTGTTTACCCCTCTGCTTATGTAAACAGAATCGGTTTTAAAGCGAGTCATGAAGAAAGAAGAGGCCAAACGGGTCAATTCCTCATTTTATGGAAGTTGGGCTCTCCTGAGGCCTTTGTCACTTTCAAAAGATGTCTCTGTATAGTTCCCTCTATGGGTCAAAATGAGGTTCAGTTCTCCCGCAGTTCATGAACAAAGTTGACGGTATCTGACTTCAGTCTCATTCACTGGTTCATTTGAGATTAAAACTTTGCAGGGAAAGTCTCATTCAGATGAACACTTCAGATGTCAGGCTGTGGGCCAATTAGTGGAAAATGGAAACGAGAATATTTGGATATTTGATGACTGCCACTGACATAATGTATTATTCTGTGCTCTAAAAGCACGGTGTCACAAACACTCTTTTTTGGAAGGAATTTCTCATCGCAGGAAAATAAACCTATGCTGTTAAGAGTAGAAGCAATTGCACATGCCGTCCTTCCTAGTCGACTAGTGGTTACCATACAGCGCTTTCACCGCTGTGGTTTGGATTAATTTCTTGGTCAGGGAATCTGGGTTTATTGTTTCTGATAAGGGCAACAACACAAGTCGAGCGTCTTTGACATTTCAAATGCGTCCGAATGTGCCTTGAATAATTGTGCAGGGCCGCAAGTTGGCTCACTGGTTATCACTGCTGCCTCACAGCGCCAGAGATATGATTTGCCGACAACTGGGTCGACTGTCAGTAAGTTGCCTTATTCAGGAGCAAATGAAGAGAAAAGGGGTAAGGAATTGTTCTGTGAGGGTCAATTCCAGGAGGATTTGTGTGCATTTGTTGCATCGAATAGGCAATTTCTGAACTGTAGGCATTCCATGTTCCCTTATTGTGTTGCTTTAGCACATGTTCAGACAGGGGAGAAAAGTGAGGAAAAACAGTCACGACCCAATCAGTGATTGATCCATTGTGCAACAACCAACGGATTCACTTTTGACTGAACTAGCTCCCATTTTCTCTACATTGGTAATGGTAGTATACAGCATTAGAGCGGGTTTTCATGTGTTGGTTTGGCCCCAGCATCCTTTCTTAACATGGACTATACTGGGACATAAATAGATGATAAAAGACATGGATGGCGATGACTGGAATGAAAAGACGTCAGGAAGAATGGACAGCGTTTACTTGGAAACAGAATAATGGAAAGGAAGCCAACGATGTAGTGGGGGAAAGTGCCATTGGAAAAGACAAAGCGGGGTTTCATGGGATGGTGGAAAAGACGAATAGATCATGTGGCGTGAAACTAGGTAAAACTGAGTTGTGTCCGTATAGAAGGTTTCTAGGCGATGTGAATTTGGTGAGAGTAAACAGGAGGGAAATTCCCTCATTCGGATGGATCTATATCTAGGGTATAGAACTTGAAAACCAGCAATGAATGATAAAGAGAAGTTTGGAGCTCGCATTCTTTTTCTTTCTACAGCTATTGAATTCGAAAATGCTTACTTTTTCTCAGGAAAAAAATATTCAGAAGTTGATTCTAAAATATTTGTAAAGATTCGTGCAGACACACAAGGAGTGAATTTCACCGGGACAGGGAGTCTGGGCGGCCAGAATGGGTACACGGTACGTGCACACTCTCTAATTGGTTAACGTTAATTGGAAAGAAAACTCATAACACCTGCAACTGAGCACGACTAAGTGTAGAATGAGCTGATTGTGAGGAAAACTTTAGCAGCTTGTTCTACGTGAACTTCTATAAAATGTAAAGGAACTGAGCTGTTTGTGTGAGCTCAGCATTAAAGGAAGCCGGTTAGCACAGTCTGCTGCATAACTGGTTTATGATATAAAGTGATGCCAACAGTGTGGGAATAATTCGCGCAATGTATCAGCATACCTTCAGGATCCTGATCTCCCCATTCAGCTAATACTTTAGGAGATGGCGACAATCAAAGTGAAACTACACTATCGTGAGTTGGAACTGACCTGCCGATGTGATGCACCTTTGTTCCTTCATCTGTCGCATTAGAAACTTTGGCTGCAATCACAGAGAAGGGAGTGAGTCCATTTGCTGCTCACTCATCTCCCGCAACCATATCTCGTGACAAGACACGAAAATAATTCCTGTTTGAATTCTGTAATCTTCATAGCAGTATTTTGTCATTTCTATTCTAGTTTTTCTGATAACAGGCAAAATGTCCAATGAGATAAACCTAATAACTTTTGGATTGTTTTAATGGACTGTGCGAGTTTGCAGCAAAATTAGTAATATGATACGAGCTAAACATCCTTTCCAGAATTTAACACAGCGCAGGATCAGCGACATGACAAACGTCATCGACTTCAAAAATCACCTCTGTATCTCTAGTGAGTGATGGATATTCACTCAGGGAGTCTTTATGGCTGATCTTAAGTGACTGAGGTATTTCCCAAGGACAGAACACTCCACAAAATCAGATATTTTTTGAATAAATGCTGTTTTACTCAATGTTCGTTTGCAACTTTTAAACATATATATATTAAATATTAAATATATATGCATACACACACATACATGCATACGCACACACATTTATACATATGTTTACATACACATATGTACATACATATAGCTCGCACATTCGACGGGAAGAACATTCGACGAGGAGGTTGAACAGTTCATCCACTTTATATTGGCGATGCCTCGTGCTCCCACGAGGAGGTTGAACAGTTCATCCACTTTACCAACACCTTCCACCCCGATCTTAAATTCACCTGGACCATCTCAGACACCTCCCTCCCCTTCCCAGACCTTTCAATTTCTATCTCGCGTGACCGAATCGACATGGACATTTACGATAAACCGACCGACTCCCACAGCTACCAAGACTTCACCTCCTCCCACCCTGTCCCCTGTAAAAACGCCATCCCACATTCGCAATTCTTTCGTCTCCGCCGCATCTGCTCCCAGGAGGACCAGTTCCAAAACCATGCAACCCAGATGGCCTCCTTCTTCAAGGACCGCAATTTCCCGCCAGACGTAGTCGACGATGCCCTCCACCACATCTCTTCCACTTCCAACTCCTCCGCCCTTGAGTCCCGGCCCTCCAACCGCCACCAGGACAGAACCCCACTGGCCCTCACCTACTACCCCACCAACCACCATGTACAACGTATCATCCGCCGTCATTTCCGCCACCTCCAAACAGACCCCACCACCAGGGATATATTTCCCTCCCCTCCTCTATCAGCGTTCCGAAAAGACCACTCCCTCCGTGACTCCATCGTCAGGTCCACACCCCCCACCAAACCAACCTCCACTCCCGGCACCTTCCCCTGCAACCGCAAGAAATGCAAAACTTGCGCCCACACCTCCCCCATTACTTCCCTCCAAGGCCCCAAGGGACACTTCCATATCCGCCACAAATTCACCTGCACCTCCACTCACAACATCTATTGCATCCGCTGCACCCAATGTGGCCTCCTCTATGTTGGGGAGACAGGCCGCCTACTTGCGGAACGTTTCAGAGAACACCTCTGGCACACCCGGACCAACCAACCCAACCACCCGTAGCCCAACACTTTAATTCCCCCTCCCACTCCACCAAGGACATGCAGGTCCTTGGTCTCCTCCATCGCGAGACCATGGCAACACGACGGTTGGAGGAAGAGTGCCTCATTATCTGCCTGGGAACCCTCCAACCACAAGGGATGAACTCAGATTTCTCCAGTTTCCTCATTTCCCCTCCCCCCACCTTGTCTCAGACAAATCCCTCAAACTCAGCACCGCATTCCTAACCTGCAATATTCTTCCTGACCTCTCCGCCCCCACCACACTCCGGCCTATCACCCTCACCTTGACCTCCCTCCACCTATCGCATTTCCAACTCCCCTCACCCAAGTCCCTACTCCCTACCTATTATCTTAGCCAGCTGGACACACTTTCCTCATTCCTGAAGAAGGGTGTATGCCCGAAACGTCGATTCTCCTGTTCCTTGGATGCTGCCTGACCTGCTGCGCTTTTCCAGCAACACATTTTCAGCTCTGATCTCCAGCATCTGCAGTCCTCACTTTCTCCTAGAACATTCAAATGGCCGACCAACCAATTCCAAATATTCTGAATTCACACACACACACACACATATGTGTGTGTGTGTGTGTGTGTGTGTGTGTGTGTGTGTGTGAATTCCGAACATTAGAAATGGATGGTCGGCCATTTGAATGTTCTTTCTTTAGAATGTGAGAGCTTAGAGTTTACAGTAATGTCCGTGACATTTGAATCTACGGGAATTGCACCGAACTCCATCTCCTTGGCAACAGCTTTATGGAACTGGAGCTGAACATTGGATCTTTGGGTAATCTAAGGTGAATTGAGAGGAGTTATAGGGAGGCAGTTACACTTCAGGTACAAGAAAAAGGTCGATGGTATACAGTCGGGAGACGAAAAGGGAACATGCAGCAAGTGCAGGCATCCACTTTGGCTGTGCCCATCTGTAACAAGCATACCATATTTGTTACATTTTTGGGGGATGTCCTACGAGGGGTAAGCCATGGGGTACAGATCTCTGACACAGTGTTTGTCCCTGTGATCAGAAGGGTAGGGGAGAGGGGAGGAGAGCAATAGTTATTGGGCACTACATGTTGAGGGGGACAGATTACAGTTTCAGTGGGAACAGGGCAGGCTCATCATTGATGTGATACCTCCAAGTTACCAAGGTTTGTGATGTCTCGCAGCGCGTTTTCTGGATGGTTAAGGGGAGGGGGAGCAGCCCGAGGTCATGTTTCACATATGCACTAACAACATATGTAATAAAAATGATGTGGATGTATGGCAGAAATTCAGGGATCCAGGGTGACATCTTAGATCGAGATCAAACAGAGTTGATCTCTCTGATTGGTTACACATGCCACGTTATAGTGAGGGAAAGAACAGGGAGAGAGCAGATGAACACGTGGTTGTAAGGATAGTGCAGGTGATAGGGATTTGGATATCTGGATAGTTGGGGCTCATTCTGGAGTCGGCTGGACCTCTACAAACAAGATGGTCTTCACCTGACCCGGAAGGGTACCAACATCCTGAGTGGATAATTTCTAAAGCTCCTCAGAAGGGTTTAAACGAATTCAGCAGCGGATTGCGAACCCGAATTTTAGCTGGAGTTTGCTGGAAGTTTTGAGTGGTTCGGACATAAATAGGTTTTCGGGTTTGCGAGTGAATGCTGGCAAGGATGAAGGTGGTTTGAAGTCTGTCTACTTCACCGCTAGGAGCATCTGGGTTAAAGCAGGTGTCATGGGTTGTTCACTGGGACTTCAATATTGTGGCCATTTCAGAGACATGAATGGAGCACTGAAATGAATGGTTTTTCCTGGCACCTCAGTTTCGATTTTTTCAGTAAGAACAGGGAAGTCGTTAAAAAGGGGGAGATGTGGCATTTTTTGTCAAAGACAGTGCTATGGTAGCAGAAAGGATATTTGGTGAGGACCCGACTCAATCTGCTGAACTAGAATGGGCTGAGATTAAAATCAGGCAAGTGGAGGTCACCACCAAAATGTTCTAGAGATATGGAGGAAAAGATTGCAAAGATGATTCTGGATAGGAACGGAAGTAACAAGGTCGTTGTAGTGGGGAAGTTTAACTTTCCAAATATTGATTGGAAATGTTATTGTTTGAGGAACTCTGATTGGTCAGTCTTTGTCCAATGTGGGCAGGAGGGTTTCGTGACGCAGCATGGAGACAGGTCAACAAGATTCAAAAACATATTGGATTTGGAACTGCGTAATGAAGCAAGTCAACTGTTCGATTTGGAGATAATTGAGCACTTTGGTGATAGGGACCATAATTTGGTATGTTTATTTAGTGATGGATAGGAATATATATATATCGCAGAGCATGAGGTATCGCTGGGAGAAAGGCCAGTATGATGCGATCAGCAAGAGTTAGGATGCACCAGATGGGAAAGTAAATGCAAACCTGAAATATGGAGCTTGTTCAGGTCAGCGCTCATGCATGTCCTTGATAAGTGTGTGTGCGTCATGCAGGGAATATGAGGTTGAGACAGGGAGCCATTTTTACTCAAAAAGTTGAATTTCTTGTCAAGATGGAGAAGGTGGTGCATGTAAACATGTAATACGAAAGCTGAGTTAGGGCACTTGAAAATTAAAAGCTAGCAAGGAAGGGCCAAAAGAGAGAGCTACTCAGAGCAAAGAGGGGACATTAAAAGTCTTTAGCTGACAGGGTCATTTAAAACGCGGAAGCTTTCTCTTGTCATTTCAAGAATAAAAGAATATCTAGGATATGATTTGGGCCTGCCAAGAACAGTAGGAGGACGTCGTCAACGGAGTCCGAGGATAGGAGAGCCGCTGAATGTATATTTTTCATCATATCTCAAATGAAAAATACAATGCTGTCGAAGAGAATTTTGAGATGCAATCTGTTAGAATAAACGAAATTGATATTCATAAAGATGAGTTGTTAGCAATTCTTGAAAGCCTGAAAATAGATTTGTCTTCTGGGCTTGATGGGATGTATCATAGGTTTCTCTGGGAATCGTGGGAGGAGATTGCAGAACTTTTGACGACCAACTTTATTTCGTCAGTGTCTATGTGATTAGTGCGAGAAGACTCGAGTTCAGCAAATATTGTCCCCTTCTTCACGAAGATTAATAGGGAGAACGCTGGAAATTATAGAACAGTGAGCCGTATTTCCTTGAAGGTGAAGTTTTGGGAAAGGTTATGAGAGATATGATTTATGATAACCTAAGCAGGAAGAAGTTGATTCGCTACAGTCAATAAGATTTTGCGAATAGCAGGTTGTCGCTCACAAACTTTATTGAGCTCTTTGAAAAGGACAACAAACAAGTGGACGAGAGTAAAGTGGTTAACATTCTGGATATGATTTTCACGAATGCACGGTCGGCTGTTGCATAAAATACAGAGACATGGGATTGAGGGTGATTTCGCGGTTTAGATCAGTAATTGGCTCGCTGAAAGAACACAGACTGTGGTAGTTAATGGAAAATATTCATCCTGGAGTTCAGTTATTCATGGTGTACCACAAGGTTCCTTTTCGGGTCCACTGCTGTTTGTCACCTTTATAAATGACCTGGGTTCGAGCATGGGATGATGGATGAGTAAATTCGCAGAACACACTAAGTCGATGGAGTTGTCAACAGTGCCGAAGTCTGCTGCAGGTTACAGACGGACATGAATAATCTGCAGATCGGGGCTCAGAGGTGGCATATGGAGGATATTGTGGAAAAGTGTGAGGTGATTTACTTTGGAATGAACAACAAGAATAAAATGATCTGGGCTAATTGTAATATTCTTTGAAGTTTAGATGAGCAGAGCGATCTCGGCATCTATGTATATAAAACTCTGAAAGTTAACACACACGTTGATGGATTTGTTTGCAATGAGCACAGTGTGTTAGTTTTTATTAGGAGAGGGATTGAGTTTCAGGGCCTAACGATCCCTTTGCAGCTCCAGAATTGTGTCTGGTATGGCCAAACTTGTCGAGTTCTGGTCGCCACATTATAGGACGGATGTGAAAGCATTGGAAAGGTTGTAGACAAGATTTCCTCGGATGCTGCCTTCTGTGAAGGGAAGGTCTTACGAGGAAAGGCTGAGGGACTTGAGGCTGTTTTTGATAGAGATAAGAAGTTTGAGAAGTGAATTAATAGAGACATAAAAGATGATCAGAGTTTGCCGTAAGGTGGACAGTGAAGGCATTTTCTTCAAATGGTGATGGTTGGCACAAGAGCATATCGATGTAATTTGAGTGTGATAGATGCCGAGGTAGCGGCCTTTCTCAGAGAGTAGTAAAAGTGCAGAACGCCTTGTCTTCAACAGTCGTAGACTCACCAACCTTCAAGGCAATTAAATGATCATTGGATAAACCTACGGCTTATAATGTCAAATTGCTGGTCAGATGGACTTCAGATTGGTCTTACAGGTCGGTACAACATTAGTGCCAAAAGCACTTTATTGCAATGTAATATTTCGGGTTTAAACTGTTCTTCAGCTTGAATTTGCAATCATCTCTGGTCAGTATCAGTAAAACAAACACCTGGCGAGAATCTAATGCAATCCAACTTTGGCAGTTCATGTGCTGCCATTCTGTCATGCAAGTACAGAAAGCTAACTAACTGCACCACTGGATCTGCCGTCTAATGGTGACGAACGGCTCCTGATCTTACCACTGGGCCCCTCAACCCAATTACTCATTTTTTTTTCTGTGTATCTGAAAGGACACGCAGTGCAGAGGTGGCTATACTGATAATGGATCATCGATTATGAAGCATCAGCTTCAGGAAAATGGCATAGATAAATGTGGTGGAAATCGGTTTTATTGAATACTGCATACATTTACCATGGCTTCCTGCGTTGGTCACAGGCAATGTTATGTGGCCATTGTACTGGGATTTTCCTTCTATCGGCTTCAATTCGTCAGTGAACCCGATTCACTGACATTTCACAAACTTCCTTTGGCATGTTCATCTGAGACATCAACCCACACTACACACAACATCAACAATGTTCAGCATACTATGTGCACGAGCATGGAGCATGGTTTTTATGCACAGTGAAGATTGAATAATGTTCTGCAAGGGCAAATTAAATTCAGTTTAATTCGTAAAGTCGCAAGAATCCAGAGTAAGATTCAAAATGTCAGAAATTCACGTTCATTACCTTGGCCAGAATTCCAGCCCAGCAATGGGGAAATATGCCCCTGAATCCCCAGCATCCATGCAATTGCTTGCTCCATGTGTCCACTTGGAAACCTATGTGAAGGAACATTCAGCCTGAAGGAGAACTTGTGAGAATCCTCCGCTGTCTGATCTAAAGCTGAAACAAGAGCTGTCTATTCCAGCCGGGAGGGAAACGAAGTGGAGATGAGACCAAAATATTATTTGGCGTTTACTTCATATTGTCCTCATTGTGATTATTTAAAAACCTTGGCCAGAAATGGCACAGACACAAAGGAGCAGAAGGAGGTCATTCTTCACACCGATCCTGTCCTGCCACGTAATTTGATATCATCATGGCTCACAGAACAATTTTATGTCTTTTTCCAGCCCATCCACAACATCTACTGGCTGACAGGTATTTATCGATCTCTACCATAAATAGACATCGATAATGTAAATCTAGATTAGATTAGAATTTTATATTACATTACAGTGTGGAAACAGGCCCTTCGGCCCAACAAGTCCACACCGACCCACCGAAGCGCAACCCACCCATACCCCTACATTTACCCCTTATCTCACACTACTGGCAATTTAGCATGGCCAATTCACCTGACCTGCACATCTTTGTGACTGTGGGAGGAAACCGGAGCACCCGGAGGAAACCCACGCAGACACGGGGAGAACATGCAAACTCCACACAGTCAGTCGCCTGAGGCGGGAAATGAACCCGGGTCTCTGGAGCTGTGAGGCAGCAGTGCTAACCACTGTGCCACCGTGCCGCCCATAAATCTGTGGGAGGAAAATGTTCCGTTTCGAGACAGTTAGGTTTATGCACGATTATTACTGGTTTTGCAGATAAGCAGCCGAGTCTGGTCTGACCACTTTGCAAAACATCAATTCAAACTCGACTCTGATGGGATTCGAACCCACAACCTTTGAATAACACTCTGAATAGAGATGTAGAAGTCCAACGCGCTTTCCATTGCGCCACAGAGCCGCGCCAGCCGTAATCATTAAGCACACTAGTTTGCCTTTGACGCATTGCATTCAGGACACCCATCTCGCGCCTGTCTGTCCTCGTCACACTTTCTGATACCTGGTCCTTATCCACTCGTGCTCTGGCTCATCAAGTGTTCGGCTACAGACTGCTGAAACGTTCTCATTACACTTACCTTTACCACATGTTCAGATAATGATTTCCAGATAATCAATACTCTCTAGGTGAAAGTATTCTTCCTAAATCTCCTCCTTGTCTCCTGTCTTCCATTTATGTTACTCTGTTCCTTCCCAATACAGGCTTATCTCTGTCACACATATCTATCCTCTTCATAAAATGAGCACGTTAATCGGTTTCTTATTCAGCCTTCTCTGGGCTTAGAGCAACATCCCCAGTCTAGCTCGCGTACCTTCACAATGGGAGTGGTCAAAACCTTTCCATTCTTTTCATCTCCTGTGAAATTCTCCTCCTGCATTCAGACGCTTCCAGTATCTGGCGATTACAACAGAAAAACAAAGTTCTCAGAAGAAAAGCCAAAAGGTCTGAACAAAATCAGCAGCTCTTGTCTATCTCTGATGAGGAAGGAAAGTTAACGCTTCGAGTCCAACGATCCGTCTTCAGAACTAATGGGAAGGGAGGGTGGGTGAAGAATGTGTAAGACGGCGGACGGTTTCTAAAATGATTGAACTTGATGTTGGGTCCTAAGGTTTTCATGGTCTGTCGGTAGAAAATGAGTTGCGTGTCTTCCAGCTTGTGTTGTGTCTTGAAGGAGCACTGCAGCAGAACAGAGACTGAAATGATGGCCTGGGAACACAGTGTCTAGATTTGAGTGGTGCTGGAATAGCGCAACAGTTCAGGCAGCATCCGAGGAGCAGTGAAATCGACGTTTCGGGCAACAGCCCTTCATCAGGAATACAAGCAGAGAGCCTGAAGGGTGGGAACACAGTGTAATGTTGAAGTTATAGGAGACTGGAAGATCGGGATAGTTTTTGTTAAGTCTGGACAGATCGTAAGTGATCTCAGCTTTGTCACCGACTTTATTTTCCTCTCTCCATTGGAGAGAGATCACATTCTGAGCAGGAAATACAGTTGCCTAGATTAACTGAAGTGCAGACAAATCTCTGGAACATGCGACCGGGAGCTTCCAGAGTGAGGAGAGATATCTGAAACCAGCAGGAAATGGAACTGACAACATCGAACGTTACAATGCAGTACAGGCACTTCGGCCCTCGCTGTTGCCACAACCTGTAAAATAATGTAATGTCCATTGTAATGGTAAATTAACATTTATTTTGAATCCAATAAAAGCACTGGGAAACAAATAAGTAATTACCTGACTTTGCAGAGGCATGTGTTGCAGATAGACAGAAAAAAATGTAAAGTTAAACCGAAATAATAGCAGACATACAAGGCCAGTAAACTACCATATCAGGGACAAACAGTCAAGGAATGAGAAAAAAAAATCCTTTTGATGTGGAAGGCACCTTTCCTCACGTACCATTGGCGAAGGCATCCAGCGAGAGGTGGCAGAATTTGAGACGATGCATACTGCAGGCACAAAAAAACGAAAGATTCTGTTTTCAGCGACAATGTGCGTACCTGGTTCAATGTACACATAAGGACAGATATGAAGAAACTAAATTGGCTAACTCAGGCAGATGGAGCAGTCCAGGTAACCCCCGCAAAGAGGGTAGCCTGGCG
Source organism: Chiloscyllium plagiosum (assembly GCF_037043375.1). Lineage (NCBI taxonomy): Eukaryota > Metazoa > Chordata > Chondrichthyes > Orectolobiformes > Hemiscylliidae > Chiloscyllium > Chiloscyllium plagiosum. The sequence goes on along the minus strand of NW_028270159.1, from coordinate 93,119,797 downwards.
ATTAGGTATGATAGATGTCTCGGACCCAAGATTAAGAAGGGTCACTACTGAGTGCAGGGCAAAAGGCAAACGTGATGTGGGGTTCATAGGAAGCTATGAACCCATAAGAAGAGCCCGGAAGTCTGAGTATCGTCCATGCAGAGCACGAGACCCGTTAAAACACGAGGCTGTCAAAGGATACTACTTTGCATCCCTCCTGAAAGCTTTAGTGATAATTCCCTGTGGATAATCACCGGTGAGAGCCCCATTTTTCTGGTCAAAAAGGCAAACATTCCAGGTGAATCGGGGAAGGGGAGCTTTGTTCAAGACCTGCAGGTAGTCAATTATGCTGTTGTTCCGCCCGCCCCAAATGTTCCTAATCCTTGTACTATATGAGTTCAAATTCCACCTGACAGTAAATGGTTCTCTGCTATGGATTTATCAAATGTCTTCTTTCGTGTACCGGTACACCCAGAAAGTCAATTCTGGTTCACTTTTCCACTCAAAGGCAAATCATATACATTCAAGCGACTTTGTGAAGATGACTGTGAGTCCCCCACCATAATTAATGAGGCTCGATGCTGGAGTCTGGAGATTCTTGTTTTAACCCCGGGGTCAGCGCTTCTGCAGTATGTAGACGAATGCTTAATAGCAGCACCAACAGAGGAACAATGTGAGAAAGATACGCATGTGTTGCTCTGCCATCTCGCCAGGAATGGGCACAAAGCTTGTTTCGCAAATCTACAATTTGTGCAACAAAGGTGAAGTTCTTTGGTTATTTCCTGTCTGAACAAGGGAAGGGCATTGGTCAAGACAAAGTTCAAGCAATCCAGCAAATTCCAAAGCCTCACACGAAGTAACAATTGCTATTCTTTTTGGTCATGCACTCTTACTGTCGATTTTTTATCCCACATTACACAACACTTGAGGCGCCACTAAATGAAATTTCCAATGGCTTAGAGTTTCAGAACCAGAGACCATTGCAGTTGAATTAAAAAGGCGCTCCAAACCACACCTACACTGGGCGTCCGAATCCAAACAAGCCTTTTGTACAAACGGTAGATGCATTACATCTGAGCTGATGCAGGAGAATGTGGGAAAATTCAGGCTTACATTTTGGCTATAGGATTGCCTATATGCCTGCAAGCCGTGGCTGCAGCTGAAAAAGTTTGTTGTAGCGTCCAGGGACACAGTTGGCTTTGGAGAATTAACCCTCCTGGTCCCATATGCATCCTTACTGTTTTCCGAGAAAAACACAGCACACATGTCTGCAGCACGTTGGCTCAGAAACAATACTGTACTATTGGAGATGCCTAACATTACAATAACGAGATGTAACGTCCGTAATGCTGCTAGCCTTCTCGCCACAACAGGAGACAGAGACCCACATGACTGTGTCGCTGTAACTCACCAAGACCAGACGTGCAGGATTCACAAACTCAGAATCAGGATATTGCGTTTTTTTTTGTGAATGGGTCCGCATTCAGGGGCAAACGGACAGGCCAGAATTGTGTTTGGTATGCTGTAGTAACTACCCACGAGGTAGTCAAAGCAGAATCACTCCCTTGTCATCTGTCAGCTCAAGCAGCAGAGCTAATTGCCTTGACTGAGGCATGTCAATTGGCTGAGTGAATGATAGTGAATATTTACACAGACAGCAGATAAGCATTCGGGGTTGTACATAATTGTGGAACTCTGTGGAAACACAGGGGCTTCTTGACCTACACTGGAAAGTCCAAAATACACCATGGCCTGACTTCTGACCTCCTGGAAGTTGTCCTACCGCCTAAATCATTCGTTGTGTGTAAATGTGAAGCCCACACGAAAAAGTACGATTCCCTTTCTCAAGGCAATGCGAATGCAAACTCACCGGAAGGACGGCAGCCCAGCAGCCGCCAAGTGGTCAGTTGAAATGTGTATGTCAAATATTTGTAATCCAAAGCAGACTTATGGGAGGTCGAGTCGCAGGCCACGCCGAAGGACAAGCATGAATGGAAAATGGCAGGGTGCAGAATGAGGGAATGGGTGTGGTGTGGCCCCATTGATAAACCCTGTCAACGCGATCATTATTCCCATTCCATGCCAATTAACACACAGTGAGGACCATGTGTCAAAAGGGGGGATGTAGCGAATAAAGTGGTATGATTTTATCTTGATATTTAATTTGATTTTCGTGGTCGAATCTGTAAGTCCTCTGCTGACATTGTGCAAAATAATTTTCGAAAGGTCATCTTAGTCAGGCCGGGACTGAGGTTTAGAAAAGAACAAAAGTTTCTGTTTTTTTTGGAGCTTGCTGTGTTTACATTCTCCCCGCCTCACTCAATGTAGAAGGACTTATACACTTCATTTCTGTAAGTCCAGGTGAGACACTTTGTGACGCGGGTAGTTTCATTGGCAAAGAAAAAACATTTATCCCCATGAAGCTTCCTTTCATCCTCTGTCTGCCCATTCATTCAATTTGATCACTGCTATTCTGATAAATTTCACCTCTGCTCTCCTGTTGTTCTTCCGTAATTCGAGGGAACGTCGAACCGAATCCCAAAATCATATTAATGTTCGGTTGTTCATGTTACATCAATGATCAGACCAGAACAAGCTAGCAGGAAATTGAATAACACAAAAAGTATTTTTAAAATTCCTTCCAGAAAATTAACCGACTGCAAAGTCAGAATATGAGAAATGTCAGAGTGCACTGATATTTAGCCCATTTCACAATGCACAGATACACCTAGACGAGTTCAGTCTTTGCGAAATGTTTATTTATAATTGTGACAATTCCCTGGGGCAGATCCTCCCTCAATCCACAAAAATGTATGCTGCCAAAAACTATTTCAGTTCAGATTAAAATGGCTCAGGATACTTTCCATCAACACAAAGGTTACTGCGCCATGTCAATTGAAATGTATCCAGATAAGGTTAGAACTTCCAGCCTTGTCTCCCACATCTCTCTATTTCAGTTGCTCCAGCCTAGTTTTGAGCTCCCATCCTGGGCGTTTCACGCGCCTCTCTGCCTTCATCGAAGAACTGCATGCTCACGGACTTGGTCACTGGCAGAAAGAGTAGAGATTCATGCGTTCATTCCGCCCTCAAATTCCGATCGGATCTTCACAACTGCGTCGCTAAATTTCAGTGATTCCAGACCTGGAAACCGGTGGGATTGAAGTGTGCAATCGTAGTTACAACCTTGTCTCGAGGCACTGGTAAAGTAACGATGAGAAACTTCGTTGTTATTTAAACCAACATTTCAACAATTTGTTTGCTAAGCCTGTACATTTCATCTTTTCTCGAAATTTATCGAAATCAGTCTTCAACAATCTCAATGATGGACTCTCCACAGCCACTGAGGACATCGAAGATGATGATACAACCCAATCTCAATAGGTTACCCTCTTGTGCATACGGTGCTGTTCCTCGCAAATCTTAGCCATTGCATTTATTGCTTTTACTGTTGGTTATTTTTTCATGAGATCGTATAGTGGCTCGTCCTCTGCATTGTGGCCGAAGCAACCTCCATTCAAATCCGAGTATCAGTAATGCGCATTTGTTCCATGTTACTCCACATAACCCTTTCAAAACAAACGCATAAAGGAAGAAGTCAATTTTTAAGGTCAAAATGCTCTCGAAGGTGATGATTTTTTTGCTTCAAACTTTATCTGCACCTAATCTCGGAGATGGTCCTCCCTTTCCCAATCACTATTCTTCCATTCTATCCTTCCTCACATGCCACTGGGGCATTGCACAAAGTAACATTCACTTTCACATTGACACCGTTAAGTTAGTGCTGCAGCTGTCACTCTTGTTAGGTGAACTTGCACCAATACCACCATGAGGAGCTTTAAGCCACTTAATGCAATCAGATAATGTGGTTGGGTTATCAATCCTCATGTAAAGTGTTTGATTTGCATGGACCAGATATCATTGGAGCACTGGGTTCATGAAAAGGACGCAGAACAGTATCGAGGAAAAGAGACTTAATTGGAAAAGACCAATGTTTGCGAATTCCCCACATTTATTTCAAGTCTTTATTCGTCTCTCGCTAGAGTGTTATGTATAATTCTGCAATTCACATAAAAGAAGCGATATGACAGCTGTGGAAATGGTGCAGAAATAATTTGCCAATATATTGTCTGGATTGAAGAACTTCAGCAATGAAAGAGTTTAGACAGACTGGCCTTGCTTTTGTGAGAGCAGGAGAGATTGAGAGGAGACAGCATTGAGATGTAGGAAATAATGAGGGGCATGGATTGGGTACACTTAACGAAAGATTTCTCGATGATGGATGGATCAATCGATCATAGATTTAAGATAAGAGTCATAAACGTTCGAATAGCTCTACAGAATAAAAAAACTTTATCAGCTTGCGAGTCATTGGAATCTGGACATCACTGTCCCTTTGAGTCAGAACGGCAGAAATTCTAATAATCTTCAGAAATACTTAACTGTGAATTTGTAATCCTTAAGGCATACAACGTTAAATGATGGAAAATGGGTAAGGATAATTAAGCAGGTGTTATTGACAAGAGCATGCACAAGTAGCTTGCAGCCTCAGTTAGCTCGGACATCCACCGGGTGGCGTTTGGTAACCTCAGTTGTCACGTGGGTTACCAGTGTTCATTTTCCCGCTGGGGCGGCTCTGACTTTTTCTGGGGTTCAAGGTTTCTGTAAAGATCTGTAGTTCCGGTGAAGGGTGCAGATGGTGTGGGGATGTTCGGTGGTTTTTTGAAGTTGGTTTGAAGCCGTTTCGTCCGCTTTCTTTGTGATATCTTCAAGGCAAATGAAATTCGTCTGAAGCGCTGCTGTCCTGCAGCATTTCATTTGTTCACCTCAGTTGTCACGTGGGATGCCAGTGTTCATTTTCCCGCTGGGACGGCTCTGACTGTTTCAGGGTTTCAAGGTTTGTGTAAAGATCTGTTGTTCAGGTGAAAGATGCAGATGGTGTGGGGAAATTCGGTGGTTTTGGGAAGTTGGTTTGCGGCCGTTTCCTCCCCTTTCTCGGTGATATCTTCAAGGCAGATGAAACTCATGTGAAGCTCTGCTGTCCTGCAGCGTTTCGAATTGATTTGATTTATTTCCCACTGCTTTCAGTTGCTGTTTTTTGTCGTTACTTTGCATGTCCTAGTATGCTGAGTCCAAATTTGTTGTCGAATTTGTTGTCCTCATCATCGCTGTGCATTGTTACTCGGGACAGCTGGTTGTATTGTTTAGTGGATCTTCCAGAAATATTTTGCAACAATAGATATTTCCGCAGATTCTTTGTCAAAACCAACGCCAGAGGGACATGCCATTACCCAACAAACCAAGCTCTCTACATTATAGGTAAAAGTATGTCTCGGCACCACTCGGAGTTATGAGACAGCATAAACCGAAAGACATATTTGACAACAACTCACCAAAAAAATGGACCAAATACCCATCATAGGCAAGACAAATTTGGAAAAAAAATATTGCATGTCGTGACTGCAGGAAACATTATACAGGACAGACAACTCATGATACGCATTCTTGAAGATCAACTTGACATGAAACACCACTGCTAGGTGTCCACAGTAGGTTGACTCATGACACTGAGTGTCGCTGATTCCGTGGCTGGAATCTCGCAATGTGTGACAGTCTGTAGCAATGGAGAATGTGTTGCTGCAAAAGTACAGCAGGTTAGGCAGCATCCAAGATGCAGGAGAATGGATGTTCTGACATGAATACTTCATCAGATATTCGGCCAAAACGTCGATTTTGCTACTCCTCAGATGCTGCCTGATCTACTGTGTTTTCCAGCACCACACTCTTGACTCTGATCTCCAGTATCTACAGTCCGCACTTTATACTCCGTCTGCAGCATTAGTTAGTTCCTTGTGTGCGGGAACTATTGATATTACCAATGTAAAATTCGATTGCTGATTGATAAATACAACCAGGTCCGCAGCCCAAAAGAGTGTTTCTATTGTTTTGAGTTTCCTGGCTGTACAAGGTGTGCTTCTGAGATCGCACAGTTTGCGGTAGTCTGGGGAGCGGCTGCAGTTATCTGCGTTTACATCCGAGATGCTATTGGTGCGGTTTGATTTGTTCTTGATTTGTGCAACAGTAACACAGTGACAGATCAATTAATATTCAACGAAGACAGACCGACGTGGAACATGTCGAGGTGCTGGTGATATTTGATCAGAGATTACCGAGATTCAGGAGAAACGAATGTTGATTTCTTTCGGGTGGTGATGAAGAACAACCAGGGAAATAAGTCACCAGAGGGTATAGTTTACAAGGGCACTCATAGGAAGCAAAGTGCGAAATGAAACGTACAAATGACGACGACAGATGAAGGATGAGAGTAATCATGGGTAATCAGACTTCCACTCCGCAGCTCCCCTAATTCCCACACCCAGCCCCATTGTAAACAAATGTTAGAGAACCATAAACATTAACGTCGTCCATTGGAACGATCCAAGTCTTTTCTAAATTTTCGATTCGGCTATAAGTTTCAGTTATTATTTTTCTTTCCTGGGAAATCATCTCTTTCATTGTTAGCAATCGTAAAGGGAGCCATCCTTTTTGTCATGGAAATAATATGATACTAAACTTTGTTTGTGCCGTGTATAAGACTCCACTTTGTCACACGTTTCTTCTACTTTCTCTCGATTTTAATGGTACTCTATCTTTTGAATCTTCCGACCAACGTGCATGACCTCATAATCCGGACATGTAACTGCATCTGACAAGCTTTTGCCCACTCACCCAATCTATCTATATGCCTATTCATATTGCCACGATCTCATCATAACATGCTCTCCCACGCGTGTGTATTGTCAGCAAATTTGGACACATTTCACACTGCCCCTTTCTCCATACTATTAACAGAGAGATAATTGAAGCCTTGAATATACTCAGTCTTGAAAGGCCTCTGCTGTAAATGTTTCTACATACTTGCTACCCTCTGAATGTGAGAACATCCTCCTCATTTATTTCTTATGTGGCTAACCCCTTCCCCTGAGATTGGGATCTCCGGTCCTTCACTATTCTGGATATAAAGTAGAACAGAACAAACTTTTAAAGTAAAACGCAATCTCATTGCTGTCTCCAATGCAAGTTCTGAGTTTTCTTTTTTAACCTGTGTTTGAACAAACTGCCCTGATGAGCACATTATTACTGACAATGACACATCTGCTTGACAGGTGCTTCAGTGCCTATGATTGGAGTGGAGCTGAAAGGCGCGATAAAAGTGCATCTTTTTTCACTCGACCATTGCTATATTATTAATATCTCTGCTCATGAAAATAGATCCTTTATATGCATTCAATCGCTCATCAATACCGAGCATGTTTCACTCACAGTTAATTTTAAATGATTTCTTGTTGGATGAGTTATCTCTGGAACTCCAGAAAAACCGTCTCAACAACTCGATATGTTCTCAGGTCTGCTTATTTCTTGACATACAGGAATCTTGCTCCAAGGAAAACATTTCCAGAGACGTGAATCTCTCCACAAAAGGAGGTTTATTTATCTCTCTACATGGTGCACAGCAGAGGATTGTGAAAAGAATCTGGGAAAATTTTGCCAATTGTCAAGTGGGAAACCTTTCAACAAGCAAAACAGAAATCCCAGCATCGAGCTTTGTGAATCTTTAGATATTCCTTGGGGCGCGAATTCAGTGGAAAATGAGGGGTGAACTGGTCGGCTGGGCAGAGACAGTTTAGAAATCTTTCTGTTCTTTCGGAGGCCGGTATTTTGACTCTGATGTACTCCGGACTTGAATTGATCTGTGACATTGAAGGATTCTGTTCCTGCACATCAGGAAGTCAAATCTCATCTCAGCTCCGGGGCAATTAGAAAATGCGGGAACAGATAGGACACTGAAAGACTGGAAATGAGGCGATCTCTGTAGGAGGATAACAGATTTCCGGTGTCATGCATGTGACTGTAAAGGGTGGGATCAGACTATTCCCATGGCTTCACCGTGAATTGCGCAGGATTTATTTCAGAAACGACATACTAATTAAAGATGATTGTCAATATGGGAGGAGCAGGCTGCAGTTTGCATTCGGGGATCATTGAAGCCATTGGCTCAACAGTCTCTGTGGCGATGTTAGTCAGTGCGTTCGGCTCTTCACTGACAGGTTGCTGTTCTCCCACGACCCAGGAACAGAGCGACAGCTGTTCTCACACAATCTGTTGTTTTTTTTTGTCCGCACAGTTCCGAGATTTTACCGAGTTCAGAACAGAAACCGTTGTCTCTGTTTATCTCTCCCCAGATGCTGCCAGATCTGTTTAGTTTCTCCTGCAATCTCTCCCTTTCTTTTTAACTGAATGACCATTTCAACCATCGAGATTGTTTACACAGTCCAAACATGTCCTGACATTTAACCCTATCGAAACTGTGGTGATTGAATTCAAACAAATAAACTTGAAACAAGTTTAGTAGCGCTTCTGCAGTTGTGGCCAAGTGGTTGACGCGATGGGTGTTAATACCACTGTGGATTCCTCATTGCTGTTAAGCATTTTCTAACTGTAATTGAGATCCGAGAGTGAACTTGAAGAGTGCTTGTTCTCTGCTTTCTTGTTTCAAATTCAAATCGCAGGATGAGGTGAAATGTGTATAACTCAGGCAAGGAACGTTAGTAATCTGCAACCAACCGCCTGTCAGGATGGAAAAGGCAGAAAACTTCAAAGCAGGTAAGAACCACTTAGTTGTACACTTCCATTACTGAATACGTTTGCCCCTCTGACAAAAGTGACGCCAAATGAGATAAGAACCGTTCAGGGAATTGTGTTGGACTGTTGCAGACTTAGTGGGCCAAAGGGCATTTTTGTGCTAGACACTTCCATGGCCACCTGCGAGGTGGTCAGTTTGTGAAGTAAAAGGACATCCTTTGCAAAATGTTCCTCGGCGAGGAAGAGGTCGAAGCTACTCTCACCGATAGTTCTGTCAGTCACGGTATTCATTGGCACATTTCAATTGGTAATAACTATTACGGTGCATATTTGTGGAATCAGTCTATCTGATAATCAGGACGATGAGACCATGATGTCTCATTAACCAGCCGAGAGCAAGCCCTTGCAGCTTACATTCCCTGGCTCTGCTTTTGAGATAAAGATTTCTTTCTCGATGTGCCTGTGTTTAAATCAAACAGCTCATTGACATCGGGACTTTCAGGGGAAAGTAGAGATGTGACAGAGGCAGAAATAGAACAAGATGAGACGTGAAAGTGTTTAGATTTTGCAGTGGGTCCGTTGTTTTTGTGAGGAATGTCTGCTAGGCGCTATGCTGTCAGGTCCCAGGAGGCAGACGGCTTGTTTTTGGTGGGATTTGTTTATTGAAAGTTACATATGAGAAGCGTGTTCGATTATTTCAGCTCAGTATCCATTTCATATCGCGGCTCACCGCAACGGTGCACATTTTCTGGCGAAGTGCCTTGTATTCAAACTTAAAGCCGCCTTTCTCTAAAGAAACTTACAGACGTAAAGCACATGGAGTGGGGAGAATCCTGAGCACACTGTCACTGTCGGGGAATGTGCCTGTGTGACTGCCTCTGTATATGAACATGAGAATACACTCGTCAAAGGGGTTACAACAGTGTGACCAGGTCAACCTTCAGTACTATTGTTATGTCATTTAAGATCACAGGGAGAATGTAACTGCAGCAAACCGGGACGAGAATAGATGTATGCCTGATATCGTGCACTTGAAGATGGACGAATGACCCTTATCCACCCCTTTCCCACACGCTTTTTAAACTCGAGGCCAGAGAGAAACTGACCTGACGAGAAAATCGCTTCACAACCTTCTACTACCAATTTTGCAAATTTACTTCTATCTTGTCACCTAAATCATTTATTTAAATGTAAAAGAAATGAATGTGCGCTCAGCCAATGGGACACCTTTGGTAACAGTCCTTCAGTCTGAAAACTACCCTGCACCACCATTCTCAGCATACTGCTGTTAAACTCATTTTATATCGAAGTGGAAAACTTACATTTAACTCCATGCGATCTAACTTTATGAATTAGTCAACCATGTGGAACCGTGTAAAATATTTTATTAAAGTCAAAGTGAGCAACGTCTGTTACTTTGTCCTCATTGATCTTCTTGGTTACGTGCTCAAAAAACTCAATCAATTCTGTGCAAAACCATGCCGATTATCCCGATTCATTCCTTGTATCTAAACATTCATATAAATCCTATCATTTAGAATTGCACAAAACAACTTACCCACGACCATAACCAAACACAATCATCTATCGCTCCCAGGCTTCTCCGTGAATTCCTTTCTAAACAAAGGCACAATAGCCATCCCCTGGTCATTCGGCGCCCCACTCGTCATAATAGATGATAAAAATATTTCTACAAAAGTTGCAAAGGTTTCTTTCCCGAAATTCCCAAAGGTTTCCGGGATACAGGAGATCAGATCCCAGAGAAATATCAAACTTTATATTTTCCAGATCCTCCAGCCCTTCCCCGTTTCAATGTGAACGACTTTCAAAACATCAATATTTAATTGTACCCGTTATGTCGTTCTCCATGGTGTAAACTGACGCGAAGTGAACATTATATGTCTCTCCATCTGCTGAGATTCAAGACAAACGTGAGCTCTTTCATCTTAAAGTCCTGTTTGGTCTCAAGTTCTTAATTATTGTAGATTCTCTTTAGACTACACTGAGCTTTATGTTCTGATGATATCTCATATCCTCGATTGACCTTTATAATATCCTCCTTAAGAATGCCCCTCCACTCCTTATATCGTTCAAGAGATTCACTTGAAACCATGTGTTTATATGGAAGCTGTCCCCTTTTTTAAAAAAAGTCTTATGACAAGGCGTAAATCTCAGCAATCAACATTGTTCTGACGGAATACCTACAATGTGGAACCCGGCCATTCGGACCAAGAAGCCCACGCTAATCCTGCAAAGGGAATCACACCCAAACTCACACCTCTACTCAATTCCTGTAACTCTGCATTTCCCATGACCAAAGAACGTCAGCCGCACATCTTTCGTCTGGGGAGGAATGTGCAAACTCCAAATACACACTCATCCAAAGTAGATATTGAACCAACATCGCTGAGGCCGCAAGACATGGGTAATCGCCATTGAGGCAGCCATTATAAACCTCCGATCCACCACTCAAAACATATCATCACTTCGATATGGGGTCCAGACCTGCTCCTAATGTTCCAAATGTATCTGTCCAGAGCCTTCTATTGACTTAGGTCCATGCTTTCCTGTTCGCTTGAACTGAACACCTGCATTGTATTTGCGTTCCAAAACACCAAAAGAAACTGCATGTGAAACATAAGAGAAAATTGAACTTTGAATTCTTTCTGCTTTCATAAAATTGTTTGTGCCTCTACTCTTACCACCAAACATATGACCGCACATTTTTCCGCAAAGTACCATAACTGCAACTATTTTTTCAAAGCACTCAGTTTGTTCAAGTCATTCTGTCGCATGCCCGCTTCAACAATAAGATCTGCCCTTACGCCTATCATTGTGTCTTCTTCAAATGGAGCAACAACACCCTCAATTCCTTTGAATGGATCCTTCATACATAATGTGAATAGATGTGTTGCCAACACTGACTCCTGCTGAACTCCACGAGTCACGGGCTGCCATCCTGGACAAGACCCCTTTACCCAACTGTCTGCTTTCTGATATCAGCCAAGCCTCAATCCATGTCCTCTTCTTTAGCAGTTTGCCGTACTGCACCTTGACATATGCCTGGGGAAATTCAAGCTTGTAACCCCGACCGGCTTGACTTCGTCTAACTTGCTCATTACCTACTCAAAGCATTTAACACAAAGCTGATTTATTTGATTGTTATCGAGAATATTCCTACTTTGATTCCAGGCCTGAATGTGAAGAACAACAATGTTCAATTGCTGTTGCGATATGTAAACACTACGCTGCCTTAGTAGGGTCGATGAGTGAGTGAATTCCTTCCCTCAGTGGGATCCTCTATTCTCTCAACAGGGTCGATGAGTGACTTAACTGGTTTGCTCACATGGAGCAGGTAAATGCTTGCGGCCAACTGCAAACCAGATGGTGTACTGAGAGTTGAGATGATCGCTTAAACCTATTCCTGGAATAGGTTCCTTGAAACTTCTCTCACAATTCGAAAATATCGATGGGAAATCAGTTCTACAGAGACTAGAGAACACATCCCACAGGCTACATATTTGTTAGGCCTCTCCACAATGTGATGACGTTCATGATGAACTGTCCCCAGGAACGTTAATAATGAGTAATGTCTTTATTCAGTGTGAACACGTTGAACACACGCAAGTATTTAGCACCTTCTGCAGCACTTCCCGCAGTCATGGCATTTAGAAAGTCCTGTTAATATGGCGAGAAAGGTGATGAGTCATCCGGTCGCTCGGACTTTGCAGCACGGTCCCACAGATTTGGAATTGGAAAGGTCTCTATTCCGGGTGAGCACGTGGGTCAGACGTCAGGTCTCTATATATCTTAATGGACTCTTATTTATGTGGGCATATTTCTCAGAGATGAAACACATAGAGGTTTGATAACATTTTCCAAAGTCCGGAGAGAGAAAAGGTTTCTCATTAGTATGAGCGTCGTGTTCGGTTCTCCAATCGCTGGACGTTTTAAAGCGTTTTCCGCAGTTCAGACACTGAAATCGTTTCTCATCATTTTGAACGAGCAGGTGTCGCAGCAGGTCAGTGACAGAGTGAATCCCTTCCCACACTCTGAGCAGGTGAATGGCTTGTTCCTGGTATCATTGCGTCCATGGGAATTCAGCTCAGACAGGGAAATGAATCCCTACATTTCCACAGCCATTCCTCACTATGACTGCAATTGAGGTGTGTAAGTCTGATGATAGATAAAAACCTGGTCCACACGCACAATAAGTGAACGACTTATCTCACACTTACCAGAGCTTTTTCCTTTCATGTTCAAAATCTGACAAAGTTGTATTTGGGATAGAATTCGTGGCTTCATCAGATTATGATGGAGAGGTTGACTTCTAAATCTTCCCCTTCGAATATCCTGCGAAATTGATGTGATCCCAAAATGAGAGTGTGAAACCGTCTTTCAAAAGACTCTAGAATCTGTCTGAAGATATGGTTTGAAGGTAAGGGATTTTCGACACTAAGAATTTGACCAGAATTTTGTCAGAATCTTTAATGCACAAAACTTCCACCACAGAGAACGAGCAGGTCAGCAGGTGGATATGAACACGATCGCCTCCGTGTTCCCTCCAGGTCAAACACTGTCCTGACATGCCTGATATACAGTCCTGATGGAGCAGACATTTCTTACAATTCAATCATTGCAAAACTGAAACCTCTGACTTCAGTCCTTAGCTCAAAATCCACTACCTCTCCTCTGAGTCGAAAGTGTGATGCTGGAAAAGCGCAGCAGGGCAGGCAGCAACAAATGAGCAGGACAATCGATATTTTGGACACGAGACTTCATCAGGAAATAGACTTGTGAACCGAGGGGGTACAGAGACAAATGGAAGCGGGTGGGGTGGGACAAGGTAGCGGAGAGTGTGATAGATTAACGGAGGTGGGGATAATGATGAAAGGTCGCAGCGCAGGCTGGAGCAGATAGGTGGGATGGAAGATGTACAGATAGGATAGTTCAGGAGAGCGGCGGGGGCCCTGGACCTGAATGAACTTGGCTGTGTGGGAGGGAGAGTTGACTGTTCAGCCAGAGGCCAGTGGTGTTGTTTGGTGCGGGTGTCCCGGAGATGTTTTCCAAAGCGGTCTGTAATTAGGCATCCAATTTCTACAATGTCGAGGAGACAGCAAAGGGAGCAATTGTTACAGTAAATGACATGCGTGGAAATGCAGGTAAAACTCTGATGGACATGGAAGGGACTTTTGGGCCTTTGACAGAGTTGAGGACGGATGTGTGGGCGGATGTTTTGCAAATCCCGTGTAGGAATGAGAAGGTGCTGGGAGGGGACGGTGGTTTTGTGGTAGCGTGCACTTTGTAAGGGAGTGGAAAAGGGAATGATCTTTATAGAAAATGGATAGGGGTGGGGAGGGAAGCACATCTTAATTGTTGGGGTTCATTTGCAGCTGACGGAAATACCGGAGGATGACATGATGTCTACAGAGGCTGCTAGTTTTTAAAGTGTTGAAGAAGGAAGTTATGTCCTCGTCATATTTGGAGGGATGGGTTTTGGGAGTGGGGTTGAGGGAAGTAGATGAGATGAGCTGGAAGGCATCATCGACGACGTGACAGGAGGAAATGCCTCGCCACTGATTCAAATTTCTCCCTGGCATTGGTTTGAGTCATTTCCATGGTGACATCGTTCAACTCGTGATGTGTTTTTAACCACATATCCCCATCATCACCATGTCAGCCGACTTGCACCTCATTAACATCATTAACTCTTCCACGTCTCTGCCCATTTGCAGCTCATTCGCTAAACCATTCGTTTGGACGACACGGTCATAATACACTTCGATCCGTTCTTTCAAATTCCCTCCCTGCTCTGCTGCTAGTGGAGCAATGGATAGAGAGAGAGAGGAGTTGAGCACGTGGCTACACGGATGGTGCAGGAGGGAGTTTTTTGGATTCTTGGATAATTGGGGCTCTTTCTGGGGTCGGTGGGACCTGTACAAGCAGGATGATCTTCATCTGAACCAGAGGGGTACCAATATCTTTGGGTGGGGGCGGGAAATTCGCTAAGGCTTTTGGGGTAGGTTTAAACTAATCCAGCAGGGGGATGTGAACCAAAATTGCAGTTCAAGTATAGAAATTTTAGAGAGTAGGGAGGTCCAGAATCAAGCTTCAGGGGCGGAAGATGGCACCAGCAAGCAAGAATTTGGTTTGGAGTGTGTCTGCTTCAATGACAAGAGCATCCAGAATAAGGTGGACGAACTTGCAGCTTGCATTGGTACCTGGGAATTCGATGTTGTGGCCATTTCGTAGACATGAACAGAGCAGGGACAGGAATGGTTGTTGCAGATTCCAGGATTACAATATGAACAGAGAAGAAGGTAAAAGAGGGAGACGTGTGGCTGTGTTGGTCAAGGACAGTATTACAGTTGCAGAAAGGATGTTTGGGTCTCGTCAACTGACGTAATATGGGCTGAAGTTAGAAACAGGAAAGGAGAGGTCACCCTATTGGGAGTTTTCTACAGGCCTCCGAATAGTTCCAGAGATGTAGACGAAAGGATAGCAAGTATGATTTTCGATAGGAGTGAGGGAGAGTGGGTAGTTGTCATGGGGGGCTACAACTTTCCAAATATTGGCAGAAAACACTATAGTTCGATTACTATAGATCGGTCAGTTTTTGTCCACTGTGTGCATGAGGGGTTCCTGACACAGTATGTAGACAGGCCAACAAGGGGCGTGGTCACATTAGATTCGGTAATGGGTAATGAGCCCGGCCAAATGTTAGACTGGGAAGTAGATGAGCACTTTGGTGATAGAGATCACCGTTCTGTTGAGTTTATTATTGTGATAGATATAGATAGGTGTATACCACTGGGCAAAAGTTACAGCTAGGGGAACGTCAATTATGATGCGATTAGGCAGGATTTAGGAAGCATAGGATGGAGAAGGAAACTGCATTGTCGGCACATTAGAAATGTGGAGCTAATTCAAGGAAATGCTACTGTGTGTCCTTGATAAGTATGAATCTGTCAGGCAGGGAGAAAGTTGTAGAGCGCGGGAGCCGTGGTTTATGAAGAAGTAGATTCTCTGGTCAAGAGGAAGAAGAAGGCTTATGTTAGAATGAGATGCAAAGGCTCATTTAGGGCGCTTAATGGTTACAAGGTAGCCAGGAAAGACCTAAAGAGAGAGCTCAGATGAGCCAGGAGGCGACGTGAGAAGTTGTTGGCCGATAGGATCAGGGTTAAACCGAAGGCTTTTGATATGTATTTAAGGAATAAAAGAATGACGAGAGTAAGATTAGGGCCAATCAGGGACATAGTGGGAAGTTGTGTGCAGAGTCAGTGGAGATAGGGGAAGCACAACTGAATACATTTCAACAGTATTCAGTCTAGAAAACGGCAATGTTGTCGAGTAGAATACTTAGATACAGGCAACTGGACGAGGTGTGATTGAGGTTCACAAGGAGGAGGTATTAGCAATCCTGAAGAGTGTGAAAGTAGATATGTCCGCTGGGCCGGATGAGATTTATCCTCGTATCCTTTGGGAAGCCATTGGGGTGATTGCCGAGCCTTTGGCATTGATCTTTAAATCGTCATTGTCTACATGAATAGTGCCAGAAGACTGGAGGATAGCAAATGTGGTTCCCATGTTCAAGAATGGGAGTAGAGACAATCCTGTTTATTATAGACCAGTGAGCTTCACTTCAGTTGTTGGTAAAGTGTTGGAAAAGGTTATAAGAGATAGGATTTATAATCATCTAGAAAAGAATAATTTGATTAGGGATAGTCAGCATAGTTTTGTGAAGGTTACGTCGTGCCACAAAAACCTTCTGGAGTTCTTTGAGAAGGTGACCAAGCAGGTAGATGAGATGAAGTTGTGTATATGGATTTCAGCAAGGCGTTCGATAAGGTTCCCCACAGTAGGCTATTGTAAAAAATCCGGAGGAATGGGATTGTTGGAGATGAAGCAGTTTGCGTCAGTAATTGGCTTGCTGAAAGAAGACACGGGGTGGTAGTTGTTGGGAAATGTTGCTCCTGGAGTCCACTTAACAGTGCTGAGCCGCAAGGATCGCTGTTGGGTCCACTGCTGTTCCTTTTATAAACGACGTGGATGAGGGCGTAGAAGGGTGTGTTAGTACGTTTGCAGACGACACTGAGGTTGGTGGAGTTGTGCATAGTGACGAATTACGTAGAAGGTTGCAGCGAGATACAGATAAGCCGCAGAGCTGGGCTGAGAGGTGGCAAATGGAATTTAATGCGAACAAGGTGATTCACTTTGGTCAGAGTAAGAGGAATGCAAAGTACTAGATTAATGGTAAGATTCCTGGTAGTGTAGATGAGCAGAAAGATCTCGGTGTCCAGGTACACAGATCCTTGAAAGTTGCCAGCCAGATTGACAGAGTTGTTAAGAAGGCATACAGTGTTTTAGCTTTTATTAATAGAGGGATCGTGTTCTGGAACCATGAGGTTATGCTACATATGCACAAAATTCTAGTGCGGCCACACTTGGAGTATTGTGTACAGTTCTGGTCACCGCATTATAAGAAGGATATGGAAGCTTTGGAAAGGGTGCAGAGGAAAGTTACTCGGATGTAGCCTGGTATGGAGGGAAAGTCTTACCAGGAAAGACTGCGGCACTTGTAATTTTCTCGATAGAGAGAAGAAGTTTGAGAAGTGACTTAACAGAGACATATATTAGATTCAGAGGGTGAAGCAGGGTGGATAGGGAGAGCCTTCTTCCAAGAATGGCGACAACCAGCACGAGGGGGCATAGCTTTAAATTGAGGAATGATAGAAAAATGACAGGTGTCAGAGGTAGTTTATTTACTCAGAGAGTAGTAAGGGTATGGAACGCTTTGCCTGCAGCGGTAGTAGATTCCCTAACTTTAAGTACATTTAAGTCGTCATTGGACAAGCATATGGACGTACATGGAATAATATATGTAAGGTGGGCTTCAGATCGGTACACAGGTCGGCTCAACATCGAGGGCCGAAGGGACGGTACTGCGCTGTAATGTTCTATGTTCTATGCTCTAACCCCCTCAGCTTCTGTTCAAGGGTGCACTTGCGTTCTGTTCACTGTTTCATTGTTCATTATCTGAATGACATTTTTACCAACGCCCATTTTCCCAAACGTGCAATGCGGCCTTCACAGTTTTATCTTTTCACACGGGCTCCCTCATGGTGGAAGGGAAGGAATTGCAGGTTATTCACCCAATGATGTAATTCTGATGTCTTCTAATACCTCCTCTGCATGTGGGTGTACTCACAACAAGGGTTGCTCAGACATCACTGGGCAGCTAAATTTCAAAGGTTTCATCATTTTCTACAAATCTCTTGACTGTCTTCCCTCTAGGTATCACTGTCATGTCGTCCAGCCCACCCAAGAACAAACAGAGCTGGTCAATAATATGCCAACCCAGCCAGCGAACACGACACCCGAGATTATGTTTTAAAGTGCTCTCTCAGATATGTGCATTCCCTCGAATTCCAACATCCAGAGCATGTTCGATTTGAACTGTTTCACGTTTGGTGCCTAAACGTCATCTGCCAAAGCCATAAATTATAAAATCCCATCGCAATGTAAATCACACAGGGCTATAGGAAAGGAATTACTCACCAAGTGATGAAGAAAAACTGTAATACATGCTGAAATCAAGGACAATTAATTGGTATTAACACTACAACGTGCCTTTTTCATAATAGAAACTTCAAAACATTTCCTCTGTGTGCGTTTAAACAAATGTTGATCTCTGTCACATTATGAGATATTGGGAAGCTGACAAAGTGTTATAACAAACAAGTGATCAAAGAAGTGGGTTTCAAGTCGTATTTTGTCACACAAAACGAAGCTTTTATCACAAAACTGATTTGACAGAATTTGTTCTTCTCGAGGTCATCATCTTTTGTCAGTCTAAAGACGTTAGTGCTTCCTTCACTCAGTGGTTCGAGCCCTGGTTTTGTAAACCAGGAGTTGTAGCCTCCATTCTCACAGCAGTCTTGCTGACTTTTCTTGCAACTATTGCAGCAAGCATCCGAAGGTGCGTTCTATATGTTGTCAGGAAATATTTTTGAAGGAACAGCTGGAAGTCATTTTTTTTACGCAGACCATGCCTCATCTGTTTCAGTTTGGAAGTCCACATCCGTGTTTTTCTTTCGAGGAATATGAGAATGACAAGCTTCTGATGCGAAGAATGCCTTTGTTTGGCAGGAAGAACAACGTGACTCAATAGAAGCAGTAAAGTAATGGTGAAACAGTGCAGGACGAAAACGTACAGGGATGCGGCTGTGTGCTTCCGTTCCTTTTGTAGAAACAGGAATGTGCTGGAATCCAAATTAAACAGATAGGAGGCTGGAAGAGCTTAGCTAGCCAGGCTGCCTCAGAGGTGGAGAAATCAACGTTTAGCAGGTTCCAAATATTCACGATTGGGGCAGTCTTAGAAGGACAGCCTCCTGCCAGTTTACCTATGTAAACAGAAACGGGTTTTAAAGCTAATAGTGAACAAAGAAGAGGATAGACTGTTCAATTCTTCATTTTATGGAAATTGGGCTCTCCTGAGTCCTTCGTCGCTATCAAAAGATGTGTCTGTATAGTTCCCTCTATGGGTCAAAATGAGGTTCAGTTCTCCCGCAGGTCAGGAACAAATGTGACGGTATCTGACTTCAGTCTCTATCGCTGGTTCATTTGAGATTAAAACTTTGCATAGAAAGTCTCATTGAAATGAACACTTCAGACTTCAGGCTGTGGGCAAAGTATTGATATCTGGAAACGAGAATGGATGGATGTTTAATGACTGACACTGACATAATGTATTATTCTGTGCTGTAAAAGCACGGTGTCACGAACATTCTTTTTTGATAGAAATTTCTCATCGCTGGAAAAGAAAGCTGTGCTGCTGAGAGAAGATACAACTGCACATGCCGTTTTTCCTGGTCGACTAATGGTTACGATGCAGCGCTTTCACCGCTGTGGTTTGGGTTCATTTCTTGGTCAGGGAATCAGGATTTATTGTTCCTAATAAGGGCAACAACAAAAGTAGAGCATCTTTGACAGGAATTGCATTTCAAACGCGTCCGCATGTGCCTTGCAATATTGTACAGGGCCGCAAGTTGGCTCACTGGTTATCACTGCTGCCTCACTGCGCCAGAGATATGATTTGCTTACACCTGTGTCGACTGTCAGTAAGGTGCCTTATTCATGAGCAAATGAAGAGAAAAAAGGGTAAAGAATTGCTCTGTGAGGGTTAATCCCTGGAGGTTGGTGTGCATCCCTCGCAGCGAATAGTCAGTTTCTGAACTTTAGGCATTCTATGTTCCCTTATTGTGTTGCTTTAGCAAATGTTCAGAAAGGAGAGAAAAGTGAGGAAAAACAGTCACTTCCCAGTCAGGGATTGATACATAATGCGACAACTAACGGATTCACTTTTGAAAGAATTAGCTTCCATTTTCCCTACGTTGGTCATGGCAGTATACAGCATTAGAGCGGGCTTCAATTTGTTGCATTGGACCCAGCATCGTTTCTCAACATGAACAATACTGGAATATAAAGAGATAATAAAAGACATGGATAGCGATGACTGGAATGAAAAGACGTCAGGAAGAATGGACAGTGTTGACTTGGAAAGAATAAAATGGAAAGGAATCCATCGATGCAGTGAGGGATAATGACATTTGAAAAGACAAGGCGGGGTTTCATGGCCTGGTGGAAAAGACGAATAGATCATGTTGTGTGACACCAGGTAAAACTTAGTTGTGTCCATATGGAAGGGTTCCATGAGATGTGAGTTTGGTGGGAGTTAACAGGAGAGAAATTCCCTCATTCGTATGGCTCTATATCGAGAGTTTAGAACTTCAAAACCAGGGATGAATGATAAAGGGAAGTTTGGAGCACTTTTTATTTTTCCTTCTACAGCTATTGCATTTGACAAACAGACAAGTTCGGGAATTCGTGGTGCGCTGTGACACCAGAGCATCAGCTTCTTCTCTGTCTTGGAACCGGGCCGTCTGCGCAAGGAATGCAAATGCGGTACTGCTTTTCGTGGAAGGATCAGAAGGCGGTAACTAGACTCTCAAACAGAATGGCATATGATCAGCACCAGTTAGGAGGAAAACTTTACAATGCTTTGCACAGTCATTAAATGGAATTGCATTACATTTCACCACGAGAGCAGATTTGTTCACGCAAATTAAGGCAGGTTTGCAGATGGAAAGCAAGTAAGAAAGATACGCACTTGTCCCTGTGAAAGGCTACAGTTCAAGAACAAAGCAGTTTCGGCTGAGTTTCGAACTGGGGACATTACGCGTGTGAGGCGAACGTGATGAACACTACTCTACCGAAACAAGCCCCAACCACCGCGGCGGCGGCTCAGTGGCATCTAGCACTGAAAGTTGAAGCCATTCTTCGTTTCACTTTTCTGTTTCCAAGCGCTCGTTGTTGTCCAGCGTAATTGACATCTTGAAAACCTAAAAAAAAGACACGTGAAATTGATAACAAAATGCAGACAAGGATGTCGTCAATGTTTGTACCGCAGGGCGAGGTGGAATAGGCTGGTGGAATAGACTTTTCCTGCAGCGTAACGGCTGCGACATGATCTTATGGAAGGGTTGTAAACTGAGTATTTACATGTTTTACCCAAGTTGGGGTGAGTTGAAAACTCGAGAGCATAGGTGTAAGGTGAGTGGGCTGAAATTGACAAAGGACCTGAGGCACATTTCCCACACAGAAGGTTGTGCGTGTATGGAAGGAGCTACCAGAGGGAGTGAAGGAGGCTATTACACTCAGAAAATTGCAAAGATAATCGGATGAATTTTTGAATAGGATGGGTTTCGAGGGATTGGGGCCAAATGGTGGGGAACGGGACTTGTTTAATTTTGGCTATGTGGTGAGCATGAATGAGATCCCCCAAAGCACCTGTTTTCACGCGTTGTACCCCAATAACGTTGTGTTGCTTACACCGGCTGTAAAGGATTATTTTTTTAGCGGAGCTTGCCGTCGCAGTCTGTGGCATAATCATTTAGTCTGTTCGACTGCTAACGGATAAGGTAGTATTGTGAAACACTGCAGAAACGAACAAGTTCCTTACTTTAGCTCCGACTGACCATACTCTGTGAAATTTTCCCAGATCCTCAGTTGATGATTTTTGATGCTGGGAGGTACCTCAGAAACCCTGCGAACTCGAAATGTATTGAGCGAATCGCAAAACAGAAAGCATTTAACACGGAACACAAACAAAACTGGCATACCTCATGCATTTTCAGACACAGAGATGCATGAATGCTAAACGTGAGACAGTCTGAGGGCATGAGTCATAAAGTAATCTCACAACAAACAACAGGGCAATTCCAAATTACTCTTCCAAACATACTGCAGCCTTAGTGCACCACCATTTTCCAGACAATGCTGAACAGAGAGAAAGAAAGAACATAATAAGAATTGGCCATAAAAAGTGAATTTCACCAATCACAGTCTCGATTCGATTCCCTTTCCCTTCCGATGTCTCCATGGCGGAAATGAAGGAAATGGGAGAAATTCAATAACGTACGACATCGAAATTCATGAGAACGATTTTCCCATTAGCCAGAAAGCCAAATAACAACGAGTAGAGTCACCGTAGGACTTTGTTTCACAACAGCAATGAAATAACAGTCTCCAATCGGTTCCAGTAAAAGGACAACTTGCCTGGAACGGCAGAACTGTTTGCGATTTACCGCGTGGGAGGCGAACACGATCATGACAGCAGAGACGCTTTGAAATATTTGGCACTATCCCACACCACAGTAAATTCCCTGGGAAGCAAACCCACTAAACTTTTGTTTTCAACATCCAGTGGGCACCGAAACAACATTTTAACAAGCTGCAGCGTTGGTGATGACAAGCTGAAATGGCAGCGTTGGGATCCAAACTCACGCCCCTTTTGAGCCTGGAACCTGGATCCAGCGGCTTGGACCGCTCGGCCACACTACGCGCTGGCAACGTGCCCCACTTTCTTGCATTTCCAATTGTGATCCTGCATAACAAGAGATGCAAAGTCACATGAAAAGGATTCCATGATTCCTCTCCGACTCGCACAGTTGCTGGGATGTGCCCGGCTACAATGTCAATTTCGCAGCAGATATTGATAGCCCATCAATCCAGACAAAAATCAATCGTAAGCTGAGTCTATCTTCGCAGACGTTTTTCAACTATAAATGTATCTGTGAGTGCGTGAGAATATAGGTTCGCTTGTGATTTGGTCAAATAATATTCACACCCTAAAACCGGAGGTAGCATTACAATCCGAGAAACACAGATCACATTGTGAGGATGCTCTGACCTCGGAGCCAGTTCGAGATGCCACTTTGCTTGCCTTTTACCTTAACTGTGCAATTTGCTGCTGAGATGTTCACTCCTGGACATGAGCCACATGGATACCAACTGAGTTGGAAATCTGTGTGGGAATCGACGAGAAGCGACTCAATAAATTTTGCTCAATTCCATGGTGCTTTTTAGAAATGCAGTTTCCGTTCAGCTCAATCTAAAAGGCAATTTCTGAACATAGTAACAGAAGTCAAAAGGTAATTACCTCACCCCACCCCCACTCCAGAAGAGGTGCTAACTGCCCTTGAGTGTTTTTTGTTCTCGATGCGAAGAGTTCTCACGCCTGAGTCACCTTCACGTCTCTGGTTGCTGAGTGAATGACAAAGAAGGAATTTCACCAGAGCTGCAACTGCCTCACTTCTCCACTCGCCCTCCCCATTTACATTTTCCTGCTCGTCAGTGATTTAAAGAAAACCAAATGGATGCGATGTCATTCTGTAGCCTCTCTGTCGATTCCTCCGTTTCAGTTCCAACAAGACTTCGATTTTGGGGCGGCCCGTAATACTAGCGACGCTATGAATGCGCAAGTCGAAAGGTTACTCTGAGAGTGTAATTTGTTTCATTGCTGTTGCTGATTGAATGAGCCACTCACGTGCGAACTGCTCCAAAACATGATTCAGGACCTCTGGTGCCAAATCTCGCACGTTGAATAACAATAGACAGCTTCCAAATGAGGTCTTTCAGAGACGACCTTGGGGTACATTTGACAGACAGACAAGTACAGGAATTCGTGGTGCGCTGTGACACCAGAGCATCAGCTTCTTTCCTGTCTTTGAACTAGGCCGCCTGCGCAACGAATGCAAATGCGGTACTGCTTTTCGTGGAAGGATCAGAAGGCGGTAACGACACTCTCAAACAGAATGGCATATGATCAGAAACAGGTTGGAGAAAAACTTAACAAGGCTTTGCACTGTAACTGAATGGAATTTCATTGCATTTCAAGCAAATTCGAAGGCAGGTTTGCAGATCGGAAAGCAAGCAGGAAAGCTCCGTTCTTGTCCATGTAAAAGGCTGCAGTTGAAAAACAAAGCAGCTTCGGCCCAGTTTCGAACTGGGGATTTTTCGCGTGTTAGGCGAACGTGATGACCACCACTCTACCGAAACAAGCCAGACCCAACCCTGCCGCGGCTCCGTGGTGTCCAGCACTGAAAGTTGAAGCCGTTCTACCTTTCCTCTTTCGGTTTCCCATAGCTCGTTGTTGTCCAGCGTAATTGACATCTTGAAAACGTAAAAACTAGACACGTTAAATTGTTGACAAAATATAGACAAAGATGTCGTCGATGTTTGTACCGCAGGGCGAGGTGGAATAGGCTGGTGGAATAGACTTTTCCTGCAGCGTAACGGCTGCGACATGATCTTATGGAAGGGTTGTAAACTGAGTATTTACATGTTTTACCCAAGTTGGTGTGAGTTGAAAACTCGAGAGCATAGGTTTAAGGTGAGTGGGCTGAAATTGACAAAGGACCTGAGGCACATTTCCCACACAGAAGGTTGTGCGTGTATGGAAGGAGCTACCAGAGGGCGTGAAGGAGGCTATTACACTCAGAAAATTGCAAAGGTAATCGGATGAATTTTTGAATAGGATGGGTTTCGAGGGATTGGGGCCAAATGGTGGGGAACGGGACTTGTTTAATTTTGGCTATGTGGTGAGCATGGATGAGATGCCCCAAAGCACCTGTTTTCACGCGTTGTACCCCAATAACGTTGTGTTGCTTACACCGGCTGTAAAGGATTATTTTTTTAGCGGAGCTTGCCGTCGCAGTCTGTGGCATAATCATTTAGTCTGTTCGACTGCTAACGGATAAGGTAGTATTGTGAAACACTGCAGAAACGAACAAGTTCCTTACTTTAGCTCCGACTGACCATACTCTGTGAAATTTTCCCAGATCCTCAGTTGATGATTTTTGATGCTGGGAGGTACCTCAGAAACCCTGCGAACTCGAAATGTATTGAGCGAATCGCAAAACAGAAAGCATTTAACACGGAACACAAACAAAACTGGCATACCTCATGCATTTTCAGACACAGAGATGCATGAATGCTAAACGTGAGACAGTCTGAGGGCATGAGTCATAAAGTAATCTCACAACAAACAACAGGGCAATTCCAAATTACTCTTCCAAACATACTGCAGCCTTAGTGCACCACCATTTTCCAGACAATGCTGAACAGAGAGAAAGAAAGAACATAATAAGAATTGGCCATAAAAAGTGAATTTCACCAATCACAGTCTCGATTCGATTCCCTTTCCCTTCCGATGTCTCCATGGCGGAAATGAAGGAAATGGGAGAAATTCAATAACGTACGACATCGAAATTCATGAGAACGATTTTCCCATTAGCCAGAAAGCCAAATAACAACGAGTAGAGTCACCGTAGGACTTTGTTTCACAACAGCAATGAAATAACAGTCTCCAATCGGTTCCAGTAAAAGGACAACTTGCCTGGAACGGCAGAACTGTTTGCGATTTACCGCGTGGGAGGCGAACACGATCATGACAGCAGAGACGCTTTGAAATATTTGGCACTATCCCACACCACAGTAAATTCCCTGGGAAGCAAACCCACTAAACTTTTGTTTTCAACATCCAGTGGGCACCGAAACAACATTTTAACAAGCTGCAGCGTTGGTGATGACAAGCTGAAATGGCAGCGTTGGGATCCAAACTCACGCCCCTTTTGAGCCTGGAACCTGGATCCAGCGGCTTGGACCGCTCGGCCACACTACGCGCTGGCAACGTGCCCCACTTTCTTGCATTTCCAATTGTGATCCTGCATAACAAGAGATGCAAAGTCACATGAAAAGGATTCCATGATTCCTCTCCGACTCGCACAGTTGCTGGGATGTGCCCGGCTACAATGTCAATTTCGCAGCAGATATTGATAGCCCATCAATCCAGACAAAAATCAATCGTAAGCTGAGTCTATCTTCGCAGACGTTTTTCAACTATAAATGTATCTGTGAGTGCGTGAGAATATAGGTTCGCTTGTGATTTGGTCAAATAATATTCACACCCTAAAACCGGAGGTAGCATTACAATCCGAGAAACACAGATCACATTGTGAGGATGCTCTGACCTCGGAGCCAGTTCGAGATGCCACTTTGCTTGCCTTTTACCTTAACTGTGCAATTTGCTGCTGAGATGTTCACTCCTGGACATGAGCCACATGGATACCAACTGAGTTGGAAATCTGTGTGGGAATCGACGAGAAGCGACTCAATAAATTTTGCTCAATTCCATGGTGCTTTTTAGAAATGCAGTTTCCGTTCAGCTCAATCTAAAAGGCAATTTCTGAACATAGTAACAGAAGTCAAAAGGTAATTACCTCACCCCACCCCCACTCCAGAAGAGGTGCTAACTGCCCTTGAGTGTTTTTTGTTCTCGATGCGAAGAGTTCTCACGCCTGAGTCACCTTCACGTCTCTGGTTGCTGAGTGAATGACAAAGAAGGAATTTCACCAGAGCTGCAACTGCCTCACTTCTCCACTCGCCCTCCCCATTTACATTTTCCTGCTCGTCAGTGGCTCCGCGGCTCCGTGGTGTCCAGCACTGAAAGTTGAAGCCGTTCTACCATTCCTCGTTCGGTTTCCCATAGCTCGTTGTTGTCCAGCGTAATTGACATCTTGAAAACGTAAAAACTAGACAAGTTAAATTGTTGACAAAATATAGACAAAGATGTCGTCGATGTTTGTACCGCAGGGCGAGGTGGAATAGGCTGGTGGAATAGACTTTTCCTGCAGCGTAACGGCTGCGACATGATCTTATGGAAGGGTTGTAAACTGAGTATTAACGTGCTTTATCCAAGTTGGTGTGAGTTGAAAACTCGAGAGCATAGGTTTAAGGTGAGTGGGCTGAAATTGACAAAGGACCTGAGGCACATTTCCCACGCAGAAGGTTGTGCGTGTTTGGAATGATCTACCAGAGGAAGTGGAGGAAGCTATTACACTCAGAAAATTGCAAAGGTAATGGGTGAGTTTCTGGATAGGATGCGTTTAGCGGGATTGGGGCCAAATGCTAGAGAACGGGACTTGTTTAATTTTGGTTATGTGGTGAGCATGGACGAGATACACCGCAGTATCTGTTTCCACGCGGTGTACCCCAATAACATTGTGTTGCTTACACCGGCTTTAAAAGATTACTTTTTAGCGGAGTTTGCTGTCGCAGTCTGTGGCACAATCATTTAGTCTGTTCGACTGCTCACGGGAAAGGTAGTACTGTGAAACCCTGCAGAAACGAACGACTTCCTTACTTTAGCTCCGACCGACCATACTCTGTAAAAGTTTCCCAGATCCTCAGTTGAGGATTTTTGCTGCTGGAAGTTACCTCAGAAACCCTGTTAACTCGAAATGTATTGAGCGAATCGCAAAACAGAAAGCATTTAACACGGAACACAAACAAAACTGGCATACCTCATACATTTTCAGACACTGAGATGCATGAATGCTAAATGCGAGACAGTGAGTGCGTGTGAATATAGGTTCGCTTATGATTTGGTCAAATAACCATGAGCTGCTTGACATTACTGCAATTTCGATTCTCACTTTGCTAAATGATTTGACACATTGCTCGAAACAGGATGACTTTCACGTTTACACGGAATATGAAACACACCGGACTACAGGGAAAATGCATCAAGCTGAGCAGGCCGTAATCCACATCATACCGTGCAGCATCGTTTCAGTCACTGTGTCTGTTTTTTTTTTCAGAATAAGAGTCCCAAAGAATGTTCTCCACCCTAAAACCGGACGTCGCATTAAAATCCGAGAACGACAGATCACATTGTGAGAATGCTCTGACCTCGGAGCCAGTTCTAGAAGCCACTTTCCTTGCCTTTTTCCTTAACCGTGCAATGTGCTGCAGAGATGTTCACACCTAGACATGAGCCACATGGATACCAACTGCGTTGGAAACCTATGTGGGAATCGACGACAAGCGACTCAATAAATTTTGTTAAATTCCATGGTGCTTTTTAGAAATGTAGTTTCTGTTCACCTCAACCAAAACGGCAGTTTCTGAACATAGTAACAAAAGTCAAAAGGTAATTACCTCAGCCCACCCTCACTGCGGAAGACGTGCTAACTGCCCTTTTGTTCTCGATGTGAAGAGCTCTCACGCCTGACTCACCTTCACGTCTCTTGTTGCTGAGTGAATCACAAAGAAGGAGTTTCACCAGAGCTGCAACTTCCTCACTTCTCCATTCGCCCTCCCCGTTTACATTTTCCTGCTCGTCAGTGATTTAAAGAAAACCAAATGGATGCGATGTCATTCTGTAGCCTCTCTGTCGATTCCTCCATTTCAGTTCCAACGTGGCTTAGATCTCGGGGCGCACCTGAATACTAGCGACGCCATGAAAGCACAGGTCCAGAGGTTCCACTGAGTGTGTAATTTCTTTCATTGCTGTTCCTGATTGAATGAGCCACTAACGTGCGAACTGCTCCACAACATGATTCAGGACCACTGGTACCAATTCTCGCACGATGAATAACGACAGACAGCTTCCAAATGAGGCCTTTCAGAGACGACTTTGAGGTACATTTGACAGACAGACAAGTTCAGGAATCCGTGGTGCGCTGTGACACCAGAGCATCAGCTTCTTTCCTGTGTTTGAACTCGGCCGCCTGCGCAACGAATGCAAATGCGGTACTGCTTTTCGTGGAAGGATCAGAAGGCGGTAACGACACTCTCAAACAGAATGGCATATGATCAGAACCAGGTTGGAGAAAAACTTTACAATGCTTTGCACAGTAATTAAATGGAATTGCATTACATTTCAATACCAGAGCAGGTTTGTTCAAGCAAATTCGAAGGCAAGTTTACAGATGGGAAAGCAAGCAATTAAGCTCCGTTCTTGTCCATGTAAAAGGCTGCAGTTGAAAAGCAAAGCAGCTTCCGCTCAGTTTCGAATTGGGGACTTATCGCAGGGTAGGCGCAGGTGATGACCACTACACTACAGAAAAAAGCCATAGCCGCTCGTGCTGCTGCTCAGTGGTATCCAGCACTGAAAGTTGAAGCCATTCAACCTTTCCCCTTTCTGTTTCCAATAGCTCTCTGTTTTCCAGCGTAATTGGCATCTTGAAAACTTTAAAAAAAAGACACGCTTCCAACTCAGTTCCAACATGTTTCCAACTCAGTTGGTATCCATGTTGCTCATGTCCAGGTGTGAACGTGTCTGCAGCAAATTGCACGGTTAACGTAAAATGCAGAAAAACATACACACGGACCTGCACCAATACCTGTCTCCTATTATTAAACAGTTATAGACAGAAACACAAGCACACAACCTTTCACCACTACCCTGTCTCCTGCCATTAACCAGATATATGCAGAAACACACACACACACACACACACACACACACAAACAAACACGCACACACAACCCTTGACACCCAATTTGTTTCTTGTCGTAAACAGATATACACAGAAACACACAAAACCCTCCACGACCACCCTGTCTCCTGCAATTAAACAGATATACACAGAAGCACACACACACAATCCTCCACCGCCGCCATGTCTCCTCCCATTCAACAGGGATATGCAGAAACACATACACACCAATCTTATATACCTGTCTCCTGTTATTTCACAGATATGGACAGAAACACAAGCACACAACCTTCCACCGCCACCCTGGCTCCTCCCATTAAACAAATATACGCAGAAACACACACACAACACGCCACCATCACGCTGTCTCCTTCCATTAAACAGATATACACAGAAACACACACACACAAAACCCTCCACCACACTCTGTTTCCTGTCATTTATCAGATATACATTGAAACACACAACACAACCCTCCACCACCACGCTGTCTCCCGCTATTAAGCAGATATACATAGAAACACATACACAACCCTCCTCTAACACCCTGTATCCTGTCAATAAAGAGATATACACAGAAACACACACATCCCTCCGCCACCACATTGTTTTCTGCAATTAAACAGATATACGAAGGAACACACACACACACACATACACACACACACACACACACACACACACACACACAATCCTTGACACCCAATTTTTCTCCTGTCATTGAGCAGATATACAAAGAAACACACACGCAACCCTCCACCTGTCTCCTGTAATTAAACAAATATATACAGAAATACACACACAAAACTCCAGCACCACCCTGTCTCCGGCTATTAGACAGTTATACGCAGAAACACACACTCACCATCCTCCACCGCCATGCTGTCTGCTGCTATTAAACAGAAATTTACAGAAACATACAGCAAGCCTCCACCACTACTCTGTCTCCTTTCATTAAACAGATATACACAGGAACACACACACACCACCTTCTACCACCACCCTGTCCCCCATCATTAAACAGATATGCACTGAAACACACACATACCCAACCCTCCATCACCAACCTGTCTCCTGCAATTAAACAGACATACACGGAAACACGCACATACTCACTCCACCACTACCCTGTCTCCTGCCATTTAACGGATATACACAGAAACACAGACCCATACATCGCCCTACCACCAACTTGTCTCCTGTCATTAAACTGATATACACTGAAACACACACACACCTCTCCACCACCACCCTGTCCTCAGCAATTAAATAGATATACACAGAAACACACACATGCACGACCCTCCACGACCGCCCTCTCTCCTGCCATTCAGTGGATATTCACAGAAATGCACACACACAACCCTCGACCAACTCCCTGTCTCCTGCCATTAAACAGATGTACACAGAAACAAGCACACGCAACTCTTGGCCACCACCCTGTCTCCTGCCATTAAACAGATATACAAAGAAACACTCATACATACACAACCCTCCACCACCACCCTGTCTCCTGCAAGTAAGCACATAGACACAGAAACACAGACTTTCTACCCTCCACTACCACACAGTGTCTTGCCATTAAATAGATTTACGCAGAAACACACACACACACACACACACACACACCAGCCTCCTCCACCACCGCGTCCTGCAATTAAAGATACACACAGAAACATGCACACATATTTCCAGCATCACCCTGTCTCCTGTAATTAAGCAGTTAAACACAGAAACACGCACACATCCCTCCTCCACCACTGTCTCCTGTCATTAAACAGTTATACACGGAAACACGCACGCACACTACCCTCCACCACAACCCTGTCTCCAGCCCTTAAATAGATGTGTACAGAAGCACACGCACACAACACTCCACGAACCCCCTGTCTCCTGCTATTAAACAGGTGCACACAGAAATACACACACAATCCTCCAACACCACCCTGTCTCCTGCCATTAAACAGAAATGCACTGAAACACACACACATCCCTCGACCACTACCCTGTTTCCTGCCATTAATCAGATATGCACAGAAACACACACACAACCCTCAACGATAACCCTGTCTCCTGCCATTATACAGATATACACAGAAACATGCACACAATCCTCCATCACCACCCTGTCTCCTGCCCGTAAATAACTATACACAGAAACACATACACAATCCTCCAACACTACCATGTTCTCTTGCTATTGAGCAGAGATATGCAGAAATACACACACAACCCTCCATCACAACCCTGTCACCAGCACTTAAACAGATATACACAGAAAGACACACAAACCTTCACGAAACCCCATCTCCTACCCATAAACAGATATATACAGCAACACATATGCACATCTCTCCACCACCACCCTGTCTCCTGAAATTAAACATTTATACACAGAAACACAGACACACTGTCCTCCTCCAACACCCTGTCTCCTGCAAATAAACAGATATGCGCAGAAGTATACATGCATTTCTTCAGCACCACTCTGTCTCCTGCCATTAAACAGATATACACAGAAACATACACGCATATCTTCAGTACCACCCTGTCTCCTGCCATTAAACAGATATACACAGAAACACACATACACACAACCCTCCACGAACACCAGTCTGTCTCCTGTAATTAAGCAGGGAGAACAGAAAAACACACAGAACCCTGCACTTCCACCTTATCAACTACCATTAAACAGACTGGCACAGAAAAGAAAACGCACAGACAACCCTACACCAACACTCTGTCTCCTGGCATTAAACAGATATACACAGAAACACACACACACACACAAAAAACCCTCCACCACCACACTGTTCTCGTGCCATTGAGCAGATATACACAGACATACACACACACAATCCTCGACCATCACCCTGTTTCCTGCCCTAAAACAGATATACACAGAAATGCACACACACAAAATCCTCGACCATCACCCTGTTTCCTGCCCTAAAACAGATATACACAGAAGCACACACGCATACAGAACTCTCCACCACCACCCTGTTTGTTGCCATTAATCAGATATGCACATAAACATACACATACACACACAATCCTCCCAAATCACACACTCTCCGGTGATTAAATAGATTTAAACAGAAACACACAAACACTTCATCACCAACACCCTGTCTCCTGCCATTGTACAGACATACACAGAAACACACACAAACACATGCACACGCACACACACACGCACACACAACTCTTGAACAGCAATTTGTTTCCTGTCATTAAGCAATTAAACAGATATTCACAGAAACATACAGACGACCCTCCACCACTACCACCCAGTATCCCATCATCATACATATATACACAGAAACACGCACACCCATTCCTCCAACACCACACTGTCTCCTGCAATTAAACATATAGACACACAAACACACACACACACACACACAGACAGACACACACACACCACCCTCCTCCACCACTCTGTCTCCGGCAATTAAACAGATAAATACAGAAACATAAAGACATATCTTCAGCACCATCCTGTCTCCTGCCATTAAACAGACAAAGACAGAAACACACACACACAACCCTCCAATATCACATTGTTTTCTGTCATTAAACAGATATACACAGAAGCACATACGCACACGCACAAACAAGCATTGAGAACCAATTTGTTTTCTGTCATTAAGCAGATATACACAGGAACGCACACACAACCCTTCACGACCATCCTATCTACATTCATTAAACAGTTATATGCAGAAACATACACTCACCAACCTCCAAAACCACCCTGTCTCCTGCAATTAAACAGATATTTACAGAAACATCCAGACAAGCCTCCACCACCACCCTGTCTCCTGTCATTAAACAGATGTACACAAACATACACACACACCACCACCACGACCACCCCTCGCCGATCATTAAACAGATATACGCACAAACACACACACAACCCTCCACCACAATCCTGTCTCCTGCCATTAAACAGATATACATAGAAATACACAAACACACAACCGTGCACCACCACATTGTTTTCTGCCATTAAGCAGATATACACAGATGCACACGCACAACCATCAACTGCACCATGTCTCCTGCCATGAAACAGATATACTCAGAAACAAACACATACCATCCTCCGCCACCAACCTGCCTCCTGCAATTAAACAGGTATACCCAGAAACACACACACAGGGAACCCTCCCCACCATCCCGTTTGGTGCCATAAATCAATTATACACAGAAACATACACACAAACCTCCACTACCATCCTTTCTCCTGCCAGTAAACCGGGGTATACAGAAACACACACAATACTAAACTACCAAGCTGTTTTCTGCCATTGATTCGATGTACACAGAAACACACACACAACCCTCCACTGCCAACCTGTCTCCTGCAATTCAATAGATATATACAGAAACGCACACACGCAACCCTCCACTACCAACCTGCCACCTGCAATTCAACAGATATATGCAGAAACGCACATCCACCCCACTACCACCCTGCCACCCGCCATTAAACAGACATATGCAGAAACAAACACACAGAACCCTTCACCACCACCTGATTTCCTGCTGTTAAGTAGATATACACACAAACAAGCACTCGACACTTCACCACCACCTTACCTCCTGCCACTAAACAGATATACACAGAAAAACACAAACACAATCCTCGAGAATCACGATGTGTGCTGACATTAAACAGATATACACACAAACACACACACATCCCTCCACCGCTACCCTGTTCTGCTGCCATTGAGCAGATATACACAGAAATATACACACACACACAACCCTCGACCACCACTATGTCTCCTGCCCTGAAACAGGTATACACAGAAACACACACACATGCAGAACCCTCCACCAGCACCCTGTTCGCTGCCGTTAATCAGATATGCACATAAATACACACACAACCCTCCCCAATCACACACTCTCCGGTGATTAAACAGATATAAACAGAAACACACAGACATCTCGACACCAACACCCTGTCTTCTGCCATTAATCAGACATACACAGAAACGCATGCACACACACGCATGCACATACACGCGCACACACAATCCTTGAACAGCAAATTGTTTCCTGTCATTAAGCAATTAAACAGATATTTACAGAAACATACAGACAACCCTGAACCACCACCCAGTCTCATGTCATTGAACAGATATACACAGAAACACGCACACTCATTCCTCCAACACCACACTGTCTCCTGCAATTAAACATTTACACACACACACACACACACACACACACACACACACACACACACACACACACACACACACACACACACACACACACACACACACACACACACACACACACACACACACACACACACACACACACACACACACACACACACCACCCTGTCTCCTGGAATTAAACAGACTTATACAGAAACATAAAGGCATACCTTCAGCACAACCCTGCCTCCTACCATTAAACAGACATACACAGAAACACACACAACCTTCAAAACCACCCTGTCTCCTGCAATAAAACAGATATTTACAGAAACATCCAGACAAGCCTCCACCACCACCCTGTCTCCTGTCATTAAACAGATATACACAAACATACACACACACCACCATGACCACCCCCTCGCCTATCATTGAACAGATATACGCAGAAACACACACACACACCACCCTCCACCACAACCCTGTCTCCTTCCATTAAACAGATATACGTAGAAATACACACACAACAGTACACCATCACATTGTTTTCTGCCATTAAGCAGATATACACAGATACACACGCACAACCATCAACCGCCACTATGTCTCCTGCCATGAAACAGATATAATCAGAAACAAACATATACCATCCTCCACCACCAACCTGTCTCCTGCAATTAAACTGGTATATACAGAAACACATATAGAGAGAACCCTCCCCCACCACACTGTTTGCTGCCATAAATCAATTATACACAGAAACACACACAAACCTCACTACCATCCTGTCTCCTGCCATTAAACAGGGATATACAGAAACACACACACACCACTACACTGGCAAGCTGTTTTCTGCCAATGATCAGATGTAAACAGAAGCACACACACAACCCTCCACTGCCACCCTTCTCCTGCAATTCAATATATATATATATACAGAAACACTTTCACACACAACCCTCCATAACCTCCCTGCCAGCAAACATTAAACAGATATATGCAGAAACACACACACTCAACCCTCCACCACAACCTTATTTCCCGCCATTAAGTAGATATACACACAAACACGCACTCCACACTTCACCACCACCATTTCTCCTGCCATTTAGCAGATATACACGGAAGTACACACACACTACCCTCGACCACCATCATGTCTTCTGACCTGAAATAGATATACACAGAAACACACACATATACAGAACCCCCCACCTTGTTTGCTGCCATTAATCAGATATACACATAAACACACACACACAGCCCTCCACCATCACCCCGTCTCCTGCCATTAAACAGACATGCACAGAAACACACACAAACACACAAACAACCCTCCACCACAACCCTATCCCCTGCGATTAAACAGATATGCGTAAAAATGCACACACACGACCTTTAACCACCACATTGTTTTCTGCCATTAAGCAGATATACACAGAAACGCACGCACAACCCTCAAGGACCACCACGTCTCCTGCCATGAAACAAATCTACTCAGAAACAAACACATACCACCCTCCACCACCAGCCTGTCTCCTGCAATTAAACATATACACACATAAAACACACACACCAACCTCGACCACCACCCTGTCACCTGCCATTAAACAGATATACACAGAAACACACACACAACCTTCTACGAACACCCTGTCTACTGACCTTAAACAGATATACACAGAAACATACACAACCCTCCACCACCCTCTCACTGCCACTCAGCACACAGGAACAGAAACACAGACACTCTATCCTCCAACACCACTGTGTCTCCTGCCATTGAATAGAGATACGCAGAAACACACACAACCCTCCATGACCATCCTGTCTCCTGCCATTGAACAGGAATACAGAGAAAGACACACACACTATCATGTGTCCTGCCATTAAGCACATATACGCAGAAACACACACACAACCCTCCACCACCAACATGCCACCTGCAATTAAACAGTTATACACAGAAACACACACACAGCACCCTCCACCACCACCCTGTCTCTAGCCCTTAAATAGATATACATATTAACACACGCACACAACCCAATATGACCACCCTGCCTCCTGACATTAAGCAGGTAGACACCGAAATAACACACAACCCTCCACCATCAGCCTGTCTCCTGCCTTTAAGCAGATATACACACAAACACACACACATCCCTCAACCACTACTCTGTTTCGTGCCGTTAATCAGATATACACAGAAACATATACGCACAGCCCTTAAATAGATATACACAGAAGCACACACACACCTCCACGACCACCCTATCCCCTGCCATTAAACAGAAATGCACTGAAACACACGCACATTTCTTGACCACCACCCTGTTTTCTGCCGTTAATCAGATATACACAGAAACACGCGCACACACAAACCTCCACGGCCACCCTGCCTCCTGCCATTAAATAGATATACACGGAAACAAACGCACAACCCTCCACCACCGCCCTGTTTCCTGAAATTAATCGATTTTACACAGAAACACACACACAACCCTCCACCACCATTAGTCTGTCTTCTGTAATTAAGCAGATATATACAGAAAACCACACACAACCCTGAACCTATCACCTACCATTAAACAAACATACACAGAAAAAAACACACAGACAGACAAACATCCCCACCACCAACACTCTGTCTCCTAACATTAAACAGGTATACACAGAAACACTCACACACCAAACTGTGTATATCTGATTAACGGCAGGAAACAGGGTAGTGGTTGAGGGATGTGTGTGTGTTTGTGTGTATATCTGCTTAAAGGCAGGGGGCAGGTTGGTGGTGGAGGGTTGTGTGTTGGTTTCGGTGTCTACCTGTTTAATGTCAGTCGGCACATATGCACGGAAACACACACGCACACACTCACTCACTCAAATCTCCTTGACCACCCAGTCTCCTGTCATCAAACAGTCATACACGGAAATACACACACACACACACACACACACACACACACACACACACACACACACACACACACACACACACACACACACACACACACACACACACACACACACACACACAAACACACACAACCTTCCACGAAATTTACAGCTGAGGGATCGGTAGTTACAATGCGATTAGGCAAGATTTACGAAGTATTAAATTGGGAAGGAACCTGCAGGGAATGGGCACATTAGAAATGTGGAGCTTATTCATGGAAACGCTCCAGAGTGTCCTAGATAAATGTGTAGCTGTCAGACAGGGAGGAAGCTGTAGAGCGCAGGAGCCTTGGTTTACGAAGGAAGTGGAATCTCTAGTCAAGAGGAAGAAGAAGGCTTATGTTTCGATGAGATGTGAAGGCTCAGTTCGGGCACTTGAGGGTTACAAGGTAGCCAGGAAAGACCTAAAGAGAGAGCTCAGAAGAGCCAGGAGGAGATACGAGACGTTGTTGGCCGATAGGATCGGGGTAAACCATAAGGCTTTCTATAGGTATTTAAGGAATAAAAGAATGACAAGAGTAAGGTTAGGGCCAATCAAGGATATTAATGGGAAGTTGTGTGAGGAACCGAAGGAGATAGAGGAAGCACTAAATGAATATTTTTCGACAGTATTCACTCTAGAAAACGACAATGTTGTCGAGGAGAATACCGAGATACAGTCTACTAGACTAGGTGTGATTGAGGTTCGCAAGGAAGAGGTATTAGAAATCCTGCAGAATGTGAAAATAGATAAGTCCACTGGGCTGGATGGGATTTAGCCTGGGATCCTCTGGGAAGCCAGGGAGG
Organism: Chiloscyllium plagiosum; assembly: GCF_037043375.1. Classification (NCBI taxonomy): domain Eukaryota; kingdom Metazoa; phylum Chordata; class Chondrichthyes; order Orectolobiformes; family Hemiscylliidae; genus Chiloscyllium; species Chiloscyllium plagiosum. The sequence goes on along the minus strand of NW_028270159.1, from coordinate 93,081,624 downwards.
AGGTTGCTGAGCCTTTGGCATTGATCTTTAAATCGTCATTGTCGACAGAAACAGTGCCAGAAGACTGGAGGATAGCAAATGTGGTTCCCCTGTTCAAGCAGGGGAGTAGAGACAACACTGGTAATTATAGACTAGTGAGCCTTACTTCAGTTGTTTGTAAAGTGTTGGAAAAGATTTGCAATCATCTAGAAAATAATATTATGATAATGGATAGTCAGCACGGTTTTGTGAAAGTGATTTCGTGCCTCACAAACCGTATTGAGTTCTTTGAGAAGATGACCAAACAGATAGATGAGAGTAAACCGGTTGATGTGATGTATATGGATATCAGAAACGCATTTGATAAGGTTCCCCACAGTAGGCTATTGTTCAAAATGCGGAGAAATCGGATTGTGGGAGATATTGCAGTTTGGATAAGTAATTGACTTACTGAAAGAAGACAGAGGGATGTGGTTAATGGGAAATGTTCATCTGGTGTCCAGTTACTAGTGATGTGCCGCAAGGGTCGGTGTTAGGTCCACTGCTGTTCATCATTTTTATAAACGAACTGGATGAGGGAATAGAAGGGTAGGTTAGTAAATTTGCAGACAACACTAAGGTCGGTAGAGTTATGGATAGTGACAAAAGATGTTGTAGGTTACAGAGAGATATAGACAAGTTGCAGAGCTGGGCTGAGAGGTGCAAAATGCACTTTAATGTGGACAAGCGTGAGGTGATGCACTTTGGTCGAAGGAACAGGAATTCAAAGTACTGGACTTAATGAAAGATCCTTGGTAGTGTAGATGAGCAGAGAGATCTCGGTGTCCAGGTACACAGATCCTTGAAAGTTGCCACCCAGGTTGACCGTTTTGTTAAGAAGTCATTAATAGAGGGATCGATTCTGGAACTATTAAGTTATGCTACAGCTGTACAAAACTCTGGTGCGACCGCACTTGGAATATTGTGTCCAGTTCTGATCACTGCATTATAAGAAGTATATGAAAGCTTTGGAAAGGGTGCAGAAGAGTTTTACTAGGATCTTGCCTGGTATGGAGAGAAGGTCTTCCGAGGAAAGAGTGAGGGACTTCAGCCTGTTTTCGTTGGAGAGAAGAAGTTTGACACGTGACTCAATAGAGACATTAAAGATAATCAGAGGGTTAGATAGGGTGGACAGGGAGAGCCTTTTTCCAAGTATGGTGACGGCGAGCACGAGGGGGCATAGCTTTAAATTGAGAGGTTACAGATATAGGACAGATGTCAGAGGTAGTTCCTTTACTCAGAGATTAGTAATGGTATGGAATGCTTTGCCCGCAATGGTAGTAGATTACCCAACTTTAAGTACATTTAAGTCGTCATTGGACAAGCATGTGGAAGTACATGGAATAGTGTAGGTTCGATAGGCTTCAGTTTGGAATGACAGGTCGACGCAACGTTGAGGGCCGAAGGGCCTGTACTGGGCTGTAATGATTTTTGGTCTATGTTCTATGAATACCCTGCCGACTGACCTTAAACGGATATACGCAAAAACACATGCATACACAACCCTCCATACCACCTTGTCTTCTGCCAGTAAGCACATAGATACAGGAATACAGACACTATACTCTCCACCACCACCTGTCTCCTGCCTTTAAGCAGGTATATACACAAACACACAAACACACACACACATACACATCCCTCGACCACGATCTCGTTTCCTGCCGTTTATCAGATATACACAGAAACACACACGCACAACCCGCCACGACCACACTCTCTCCAGCCCTTAAAACAGATATACACAGAAACACGCACACATCCCTCTACCATCCCCCTGTCTCCTGCCCTTAAACAGATATACACAGAAACACACATACATACAGAACGCTCCACCGCCACCCTGATTCCTGCAATTAATCAGATATACACAGAAACAGACAGACACACAACCCTCCACCACCACCAGTCTGTCTCCTATCATTAAGCAGATACTTACAGAAAAAAACATACACATCCCTGCACCACCACCCTAACACCAGCATTAAACTGACAGGCACAGAAAAGAAAAACACACAGACAACCCTCCACCAACACTCTGTCTCCTGGCATTAAACAGATATACACAGAAACACACACACACACCCTTCCACCATCAACACCCTGTTTCCTGTCTTTTAACATATATGCACAGAAACACACACACACAAACGTCCACCACCAACGTGTATCCTACCCATAAGCATTAAGACACAGAAACACAGACATCTAACCTCCACCACCACCCTGTCTCCTGCCATTAAAAGGATATACGCAGAATCACTAACATGCACAACACTCCATGAACACCCTGCCTCCTGCAATTGGACAGATATGCATAATAACATACACACACCAAACTGTCTCATGCCATTAAGCACATATGCACAGAAACACACACGCACACTCACTCAAACCTCCTTGACCACCCTGTCTCCTGTCACCAAACAGTTATACACGGAAATATACACACACAACCTTCCACGAACACCCTGCCTACTGCCCTTAAATAGATATACACAAAAATGCAGATGCATACACAATTCTCCACCACCACCCTATCTCCTGCAATTAAATAGATATACGCAGAAACACACACACACAAGCATAACATTCCATGAACAACATGCCTCCTGCCATTGAGCAGATATATGCAGGAACACACACACAATCCTCCATGACCACCTTGTCTCCTGCCACGGAACAGGTACACATACCACCACCCTGTCTCCAGCCCTTAAATATACATACACAGAATCACACGCACACCCCTCCTAGACAGCCCTATCACCTGCCATGAAACAGATATACACAGACAGACACACACAACCCTCCACACCGCCCTGTTATCCTTCCACTGAGCATATATACACAGAAAAACACACACACAACCTTCGAGCACCACCAGTCTGTCTCCTGTCATTAAGCAGATATATACAGAAAAACGCACACAACCCTGCACCACCCCCTATCACCGACCATTAATCAGGCATAAACAGACAACCCTCCATCAACACTTTGTTTGCAGGCATTAAACAGATATATACAGAATTGGCTGGCTGACAGAAGGCAGAGAGTGGCTGTAGATGGAAAGTATTCTGCTTAGACGACAGTGTTGAGTGGGGTCTCCCAGGGCTCTGTATTTGGTCCTCTGCTCTTTGTAGTTTTTATAAATGACTTGGATGAGGAGGTTGAGGGGAGGGTTAGTAAATTTGCAGATGACACAAAGTTTGGAGGTGTCGGTAATAGAATAAAGGGCTACTGCAGGCTGCAGCGCGATATAGACAGACTGCAGATCTGGGCTGAGAAATGGCATATTGAGTTCAACCTGGATAAATGCGAAGTGATGCGTGTTGGAAGGTGGAACTCGAATGCTGAATGTAGGATTAAAGACAGGATTCTTGGCAGTGTGGAGGAACAGTGGGATTTGGATGTGCAAGTACATAGATACCTCAAAGTTGCCATACAAGTGGATAAGGTTGTTAAGAAAGCATATGGTGTCTTGGCTTTCATTAACAGGGGGATAGAGTTCAAGGGACGTGAGGTTTTGCTGCAGCTCTACAAGTCCCTGGTGAGGCAATACTTGAAATATTGTGTCCAGTTCTGGTCGCCCTACTATAGGAAAGATGCAGAGGCTTGGGAGAGGGTGCAAAGAAGGATGCTGCTTGGACCGAGGGCTTGCCTTATGAAAAAAAAAGGTTGAATAGGCTTGGACATCTCTCTGGAGCGAAGGAGGAAGAGAGACACCTGATAGATGTCTACAAAATAATGAAAGGAATAGATAGAGTCAATAGCTAGAGTATTTTCCCCAGGGCAAGATTGACTGGTATGAGAACTCATAGTTTGAAGATATGAGGAGGAAGGTATAAAGGAGATGTCAGAAGTAGTTTTTTTTTTAAACACAGAGAGCTGTGAATACATGGAATTCGCTACCAGTGGTAGTGGTGGAAGCAGAGTTATTGGGGACCTTTAAGCGATTTCTAGACTTGCACATGGATAGCAGTGAATTGAGGGGTGTGTAGGTTGTTACTATATTTTACATTAGGATGAAACTTCGTGGGTGAAAGGGCCTGTTCTATGCTGTCCTTTCTCTGTTCTATGTTCTCTGATAAGGGTGAGCCGCCCTCTGACCACCTAATGCCAACTGCAAAAGAGTTTTAAAGACTTCATCGAGTTGCAAAGGTGTCAGCACTATAAGTATGTTTTGGTCATTGTTGATTTTCTTTTCCTTGATGAGTGGAAGCTTACCGCACTTCCAACGCTACTGCTAAAACTGTTGTAAATATTTTACTCAAGGAGATTATAACCTGCTTTGGTATTTGATTTTGTCTTCCTTCTGACAATGTGCCCCCTCCCTTCCCCCCCCCACCACAACCACCCCTATTTTATTGGAGATATTAATGAGGAATTATGCTCTCATTTTGGGATCCACCACCAACTTCATTGTGCTCATTGCCCGCAGGCTGCAGGGTTCATGGAGAATGGTGACCAGACTCTGAAATTAAACTTACCAAATGGACTTCTGAGACAATTCTTTCCTGGGTTAGGGTCGTGCCGCTGGTATTGTTCCACCTACAATAAACTCCTGTGGGGAAAACTCGCTTGGCCTTTTCGAGCGCTCTCACTCTGTATGATCTGAATGATAAAGTGCACTGTCTCTGATCCGCAGGACACACTGCAGAAATTATCCCATCCCAGCGGACTGAGCAGCCTCTATTGATAGAGCTGTCTCCATTGGTAGAGTATCATACAGTAACAGCGAATATCTTTTGATGTCATCCTCGAAGGTACTTGCTACAAAAAAGCTGAAGACTGCGGGAAACTGCTGTGAACACCGCTAACACAGAGACCCAGCGGGAGCCTAGTGGGCCCATACACCAGAAATCAATGGATAAAAAGATTATTCTTTATAGAAGAATCCGATTCAGACCATCATCTTAACACCTCCTGGGGAGAAAATGGATGTGGGAGAGCGGACAGATTCAACTGGTTCCAGCATTTACAACCTTGGTGCGTGTGACAACAAAAGCAGAAATCTGGAATTGTTTATCTTGCTTCAGAAAAAACAGGTTAGTCAACTTTGAAGATCATAGATATTTCTTCCTGGTGTTCATGAAATGGTCTAGAGCAGAGTACGGTTCTCTGAGTATGGTCTGACTTCTGTGTTATGGACTGTGATATTCTGCTCACATCATCTGAACACATACAAATAAATGACTCAGTGACAAGATCTGCTGAATCGGATTCTGTGAAGAACAGAAGCCGATGGAATGAAAAGAGCCATAAGATTGGGAATGGAGCAAATTATTTTCCAGACTCGAGGAGAGTGCATAGTGCTGTTTCCACGAGTCAATATCTGTACAAGTAGACTGAAACAGCGTTGGATGTTATTGTACTGCATCTTTTGTATAATGGTGCAAAAGCACGGAACTTTTGTATAGAGGGGATAACTTCAAAATCCTCAATGAGGCAAAACACGCAAATGAGGTAAACAACAAAGTAACCACACAATTTGGTATTACGTCATGGGGTAAACGTCCCTGCTCAAATTTTGCTCAAAATCGCTCTCTGTCTAATTCCTAAGACTGAGAGTCGAACAATGAATGGTCTACGTCAATATAAACTGCTCTGGTCTCACAACTTCAGCATTTCATACGCCCCCTTATATATGTCTGGCAATAGTAATTGATCCCTCACTGCATAACTTCAGCACAGTAGAGACGAAATAACTATAAGAACAACAGTCAAGTTTGTGACTGCGACTTGAACCGATTCTGTTGCAGCCAATCGATTCAGCTGTAATTGGAATTGCTTCCACCTTTCCTGTGTCGGTAATAAGATTGCATAGCTTAGTGGTGAGGTTTCATGCATTGAATTAAACCCAGCATCCGTTCTCAGGTTGAAATTTACAGGGATATAATGACATGAATAATGACACGGGCATCGTTTACTGGAATACAAAGACGTTAGGAATGACACGGCCATGATACCATGTCGTTCGAAACGAAGGAAATGAGGTTTACTGGGAGATAAAGCCACTACAAACGAAAAGAGGTGGTTTAATGGACTGACGGCATAGTTAAAGAATAATGCGGGAGAAATCAGGAAAGACTTAGTTGTGTCCGAATAGAGGTTATCCAGCTGATGTGAAGATCTTAAGAGTAAATATGAGGGTAATTTCCTCGTTTCGTTGAGTGGAAACTAGACGTTAGAACTTCAAACCCAACAGGGCACGATAAATAATTTTGGTCAAGCATTTTTTATTCTGAGAGTTATTGATTTCGGAGATGAATTTTCAGAAATAAAAACATCTTAGGTGCTGATTCCAGAATATTCGAAAAGCGCGTGCAAGCACACGAGGAGTGAATTAAACAGCGACAGTGATTCTGGGCTGCCTGGATGGGGGTGCAAAAGGGAAACACTCTGGAAGTGGTTAGCACTCATCGGAAAGAAAATGCATAACACCTGCAACTGAAAATGTTAAGTGTAAGAAGAGCTAATGGAGTTGGAAGGTGCAGCAGCTCATTCTACATGAAATATTATATAATACAAATGCATTGTTCTGTTTGAGTTAGCTCTGCATTGAATGGAGGTCGGTTAGCTCAGTTCGCTGACTAACTGGTTTGTGAGAAAAGTGAGACCAACAGCGTGAGATTAATTCTCTCACTGTCTACCCGCCGTGTGATATGATCATGGCTGACCAAACACGTCAATGTCTTTGCCCAGCTCATCCACAACAACCTGTCGTACAACGGGATAAAGACAGTTAAGCAATCGAAAATTTCTGTTCATACAGGTAACATGAAACATATTGCATTCATCAATAATCTCCACCATTCCTACATCCAAGAACGTGTTGCACAGTGGGTTTCTGCACGAAATTTGCAGGTTTTGCCGATGAGAATCTGATTCTGGTCAGATCATGTTTCAAATGATATGATTCCGTAGAAACGCACAACCATGAAGGTAAGGAATTTCCTCTGATCAGTAGCAGGGACGGGAACTCCAGACGACAGGAATTGGCGATGAATCAGCACAACACTCAATGATTCAGCTGAAAACTGAACTAAAATCCACTTCTAGTGCGGTTCAAACCCACAAACATTGAATAGCAAAGTTACCAAATTTGTAGAAATCTAACACGCTTTTCATTGCGCCACAGAGCTGCACTCACCACAATTATACTGCACCCAAAGTTGCAGTTGTCGTAGAGAAAATGTCGACTATCACCAGGAGATGCGGAGAGTTTTTCAAGGAGTCGATCTTTTATTTGCAAACAAAAACAGTGACATTCAGAAAATAAAGTTTTGACTCGCCCGAACCTCAGGGTCCATGGCATAGAGTCATAGAGTCATTGAGATGTGCAGCATCGAAGCAGACACTGCTGTCCAACTTGTCCATGCCAACCAGATATCTCAACCCAATCTAGCCCCACCTGCAATCACCCGCCCCATATCCCTCCAAACCCTTCCTATACACATGCCTCTCAAATTTTGCAATTGTACCAGCCTCTACCACATCCTCTGGCATCTCACTCCATTCACGTACCACCCTCTGTGTGAAAAAAGTTGCCCCTTAGGTCTCTTTCATATCTTTCCCCTCTCACACTAAACCTAAGCCCTGTAGTTCTGGACTCCCCGAACCCAGGGTAAATATTTTGTCTATTTATCCTTTCCATGTCCCTCATAATTTTGTGAATCTCTTTCAGGTCACCCCTCAGCTTCCGAAGCTCCAGGGAAAACAACCCCAGCCTGTTCAGCTTCTCCTTATGGCTCAAATCCTCCAAGGCTGGAAACATCCCTGTAAATCTTTCTGAAACCTTACAAGTTTCACAACATCTTTCCGATCGGAAGTACACCAGAATTGCACGCAATATTGCAACAGTGGCCGAACCAATGTCCTGTACAGTCGCAACATGACCTCCCAACTCCTGTACACAATACTCTGACCAAAAAAGGAAAGCATACTTCTTCACGATCCTATCTACCTGCGACTCCACTTTCAAGGAGCTATGAACCTCCACACCAAGGTTTCTTTTTCAGCAACACTCCCTCGGGCTGTACCATTCAGTGTATAAGTCCTGCTTTCGCAAAATTCAGCACCTCACATGTATCTGAATTAAACTCCATCTCTTTATACCTTTTCTTTAATCATGTCTTGTTAGCTTATCAAAATGCCAACTGTGTTAGTCAGAATTACCTCACTCCAGCTATACAATAAACCGATGGTGCTAATTCCCATTATCGTTCTGCTTCTGCCACTATGGTTTTTCCTAATTTATTCTACTGTAACTATTAAGTATTCTACTGCCACCTGTGCTCAATGAACCTCCGTCCCAGACTAACCTGTCATGATTCGATATTTAGCTACCCCATCTATCACAATGTTTTCCTGTCCCAAGCTGACTCTACTAACTACTAATTAGATATTTACGACGTTTCCCAAACTGCCATGATGATATTTAGTAGGCGAGGTTGACTTTACTAATTGGTATTACCTCAGCCTGCCATGGTAACCTTTCAACCCAGTCTGACTCTACTAATTGGTGTATCAGCATCACACTATTCTTATCCCATCCTGCCACACTGGCCCCATTCTGCCCGAGTGACCTTTTGACGAGTGTAGCATTACGCAGACCACTTGTAACAAAACGCCAGTAGTTTCCATGCCATTACCCTTCCCATGCTTTCATACTCTGTATTTTCTGTACAGTGTTCGGTTCTTTCATCAGATATCTGTTTAAGTTCACCCCAGTTTCCAGTACCTGGTCCTTATCCATGTGTGCTCCAGCTTCTCATGTATTCGGTTAAATACTCCTGAGATGTTTTACTGACTCATACCTTTACCACACGGTCACACAGTGAATTCCAAATAAACAACACTCTCAGAGTGAAAACGTTCTTCCTAAATCTCGTTTGAGCACCCTCCCTCTTGTGTTTAAAGGAGATCCCTGATTGTTAACTCTTCCCATATGAAGTTTGCTCCTATAACACATACCGATCCCCTTAATGTGCACCTTAATCACTTCCTCACTCAGCCTTCTGCGCTCTCAGAGAAAGAGCCTGAGCAGAGCTCGTCTATCTTCGCCACGGAGACAGTGTCGTGCTGGAAAAGTACAGCAGGTCAGGCAGCATCCGGGATGCTAGGGAATCGACGTTTCTGGCATTAGTCTTTCATCAGGAATGAGTCTTGTTGGTTGGGGCTGGGAGATAAATGGGTGGGGGTTGGGGTTGGGTGGAAAGCGAATGGTGGAGCGAGGCAGGGGTGGAGGTGATATGTCAGATGGGGAGAGATGTATGGGTCCGGAGCGTGGTGCTGAGTTTGATGCTTCAGACTGTAATAATGTGGAGCGAGGGGAAATGAGGAAGCCGTTGAAATCCACATTTTTTCCGTGTTGTTGCAGGGTCCCAAGCCAGAATATGAGGCGTTCATCTTCCAGGCGTCAGGTGGTAACGGTTTTGTGGTGGCTTATGCCCGATACGTCGATTATCCTGCTCTGCACTTCACATGACAGGAGAGATGTGAATAACAAAGACTAAAAAAAGGACAAATACTTATAGACACAGTGTTAATGAAATTAGACACAGTGCATACAGAAGCCATTTGGCCAGTTGAGTCTGCACTGTGCCGTGGATGAGATTCACACTGCCCCACTCTATCTTTCTAAACCCGCATTTGTGATCCACCTACGAAAATAGAAATTGCTGCAAAAGCTCAGTGAGTCAGGAAGCATCAGTGGAGAGAAATCAGGGTTAACATTGCAAATTAAAAACAGTTCCGCGGAAGGGTCTATTGAACTGAAATGGTCATTCCGTTTTCCCCGAGCTGCAATTCTGACTTTTGTCTCTGATTTACAACACTTACAGTCCATTTAGATTTTGTTTGCCATTGACCTGAATTGCACACCTTTGCACTGTGGGAAGGTATCGGAACAGCCAGAGGAAACTCACAAGGAAGAGAGAGAGCATGAGAGTGCAAATTCCACACAGTCAGTCAAACAATTCTGGAATCTAATGCCGGTTCCTGGCGTGGAAAGGTGCAGTTCTATCCACTGAGCTATCCCAATATGCAAGCATTCATCCTGGAAGTGAATTGAACCTGATCTCACGCAGTGACAGGCGGTGGTACTATCCAGGAATTTTATGCAAAAAGAAGCCTATTTGGTATTGCTGGAAATTAACATTCGCTTAACTATCTGAACACTTCTTAAAATCACTTGGCCTATAGCCTCGTCTGACTTGGCATCACAAAATTCACATCTGAATACTTCTGAAAGTTATGAGGATTTCTGCCTCTCCAACCTTTGCATGCACTGACTTCCAGTTTTCAACCAACCGCTGTTTCAAAACATTTTACATTAGATTAGATTAGATTAGATTTGTCTGCGCATTCACTCAAATGTTTCCTATGCCACCCTACCCCTCCCCCGTGATCGATCTCACCATCAAAGAGAAACGTTTATTTCAGTCTACACCATCCATATTGATTATTTTGTGCATCTCAATCATGTCTCCTCTAAATTTCATCTGCTATTAGAAAAACTCCTCCAGACTATCCAATTTCTCTTTATAATTGAAACTCTTCTACCCAGACAATATCATGATAAATCTGTCTTGCATCATTTCCAGTGCTGTCATATCCGTGGTATCATGCGAATTGCAGAACTGCACACAATAGACTAGATAGAGCCAAATGAGCAAATGAAATAAATGATGTAGAAGTCCACAGAAAGAGGTACTTTCAATTAAATTTTCTTTTCCTCACTGCTACCCTGTGTTCTTTTCCTGAGCTTGATGTTCCAATAATCTATGGTCCATGTTGTAAAAGCTGCTACATGAGAAATGATCTCACAACCTCGGTATCGAAATAGAATGATTGGTTTGAAAGTGAGGTCGTGGTTCTTATATGATGGCACAGAGGCACATGAAATGCCAAAGCTGGGAGTGTTCCTGGTCAAACGCGGGGAGGAAGGGCATATTTGTCTCCGTTTATTAGATTATTAAGATACAACAGCAGCATTAACCCGCACTGCAGATTGGCTCAGCGGAAGCCTGCTGGAGTCTTAAGCGAGAGGTCGATTAATTGAAAGCATTCTCTGAAAATGTCCTTAGCAATGCGCTGTTTTGTCATTTTGACAGTAAGAGCTGTTTTTGATCACATCGTCTCCAAATCAGCCTTTTGCTCCCAGTAAACACTCCAATCCAGCGTATATCTTTTATTCCAACACAGCCACATGTCACATTCGAATTCCCTCTGTGATAATTGGAATTGACAATGTCATTCTCTGAGATGTAGCAATGTAGCATGAAGTTGGTCGTGTAGGGAACTCAGAAGAACAGAAAAAACAGAAAATTTACAGCCCAAGAACAGACCCTTTGGACGTCGAAATCTGAGCTGATCCACTGTCAAAACCTATTACCCAATTCCAAACCATCTGTATCCTTCTGCACCCCATCTACTCATGCATCTGTCCAGAGGCACCTGAAATGAATCTACCGTGCTTGCCTCTACTACCTCTGCTGGCAACACTCTCCAAGTACTTACCACCCTCTGTGTAAAATACTTCCAACGTCGAACTCTCTTAAACTTTTCACCTCTCAACTTGAATGTGTGACATCTCATTACTGAATCCCTCACCTTGGGAAGAAGCTTATCTCTATCCACCCTGGCTATACCCTTCATGATTTTGTAGATGTCAATCAGGTCCCCTTCAATCTTGTTTTCTTTAATGAAAACAAACATTACCTAGTCAACCTGTCTTCAAAGCTAGCATCTTCCATACCAGACAGCACCCCCATAAATCTTCTCTGCACTCTTTCTTAAATGTGCACATCGTTTTGGTCCTTTGGCGACCAGAACAGTACACAACATTCTAAATGCGGTTGAACCAAAATCTTGTACAATTTTAGCATGCAGGCTCTTATGCTCAATGCACCGTCCAGTAAAGGCCAGCACGTCATATGCCTTCTTGTCCACTCAATCCACCTGTGCAGCTACATTCAGGGTACAAAGGACCTGAACTACCAGATCGCTCTGCTCATCAACTTTTCCCAAGGCTCTTCCGTTTACAGTACACTTCGCTCGAGAATTAGACTTCCCAAAATGCATTACCTCACATTTGCCTGGATTCAACTCCATCTGCCAAGTCTCTGCTCAACTCTGCTGTCTATCTATATTCTCCTTCATTCTTTGACAGTCCCCTATGCTTTCTGCGACTCCACCAATCATCGTGTCATCTGCAAATGTAATGGCGATATTTGGGCTAGTAAGCCTTGGAGAATGGAGCATCGCAGCTGGTAGTAATTAGATTTGATGAATAAAATCTGGCATATAAACCCGCTCAGAGAAAGAGTGACAAACAGTTTTAATTTGCTGAAAATCCATTCTTTCATTTCCCTGCAAACGGGAAATCTACCGTCCTTAACAAGACCAGGAAATATTTGTCTCCAGTCGCACAATAGTACGGTTCACCCATAAATTCCCTCTGACTCAGATCAAGGAGAGTTAAGGATGAACAGCAAGTGCTATTCAGACTATGATGGCCACACTCCTTGGGAGAATAAGGAAGGATAAAAAAGACACATGGATGACGGGGATAATTGGGAGTCGTCTCAGCGTGGACTCAAATTCAACTGACTATCTAAACTAAACAGACACAAGGATACCCACGCCGCAATGAAGTCAGGTCCATGGGGGCGGGGTCTGCAGGAAGGGATTCAATTACCCGCTGAAGTGTAAGCTCACTTGCGCAGTCACAACTTGGACAGGTCATTCACCACTCCCACATGTGAGAAGGAATCAGTCGGGAGACCAACCTGCAGAGTCACCATCAGGTTTACAAATGACAGCAAGGGTCCGATTCTGCTGTTATTTCAGGTATTCATCCCATCCAAAAATGAACCATGTTTGGATGCCCGTTTCCAGTGGAGTACCAGTGTTTCCTGATGTAGATCAATAATTCAAACTTAGTTGTAGGTGTCATGATTTAGAAGTTTACAGAAGATACAACAATTTGTTATGTAGTTGACTATGATGAATAATGTCAGGGACCGCAGGGATGTAACAATCAGGTAGAAAGGAAACATGGCGAATGTAATTGAATCCAGACCAATACGTGCTAATGAATGTGGGGAGTTGAAACAATAACAGTGAGGATTTTGAGTGGTGTACAGGACCAAAGAGACCTTGGACTGGATATTCACAGATCTCTGAAGATTGTTGGACAGGGAGATCAGTTGTTCGAGAGGGTTTTTGGATATTTCTATTGTTGACCAGAGGCTGAGGAGGATGTTCGATCTTTAGCAAGCACCGCTTTAGGAAACAACTAAAGGAATGTGCACAAGTCTGGTCAATGCAATAGTCAATTTTTTAAAACTTGCATGATAAAAGATGCAGGGCTGAAGTATAACTGTTTGCCCATCAAGACCACTTTATCACTCAATGAATTTCCCACTGATTCCTCTCCAAGTCATGCTGTATGTGCCTTGAAGGATAATTTGCACACGGTGACGTTTCAGTGCATCTTCAACATTGTATTATAGTCCGTAAAGGTTTTGAACATTGAAGGTTCTGTCAACAAAACCTGGATGACGTACTCCAGTGAATCTTCTAGGTGGTGCACTCTGATGCAATTGTGCCTTAGCAGTTAAGGGAATAAGTGTTCAAGTATTGAAAAATGTACAGTTAAGTGACTGCATTGTCGTGGAGGATGCCCAGTTTCTTCAGTGGTATTGAAGCTGCACCCACCTATGCAAATGTAGAGAGTTCTGTTAAACATCTAAATTGTGCGTTGCGGACAATGTAGATTTCACGGAGACGAGAATTGAGTTAATAATCAAACAAAATCGACCGACGGACATGCTTTTGTAGTCAACTTCTTTATATGGGCGGTCAGGTTCCATTTCTCCTAAATACTAGCTCCCAGGACGATTACACGGAGGAATTCAGTTACAACGATACCATTGAATGTCAATCGAATATGATTAGATTCTCATTTGTCAGGGTTATCATTGCTGCATTTGGTCGTTCTGTGGATCAATCCGATTCCAATCATTTTCTGATTTCAAGTTCCAGTTCCCATCTGTGCATTAAGTTTCAACCCGCTTTCTCGCCGAAATTTCTCCACCTGTCTTATAAATACGTAAGGACGCTGTAAGGTCCAGCAGAGATTTACAAACGTGTTGCCAATTCTGGATAAAATGGAGCTTCGTGAAATGATTGGTTAGGCTGTGATTATTCTCCTTGAAACAGGGGGTGGAGGGGAACTCGACAATCACATAATAACAATTATAAACTTTCAATATTAACTGTATCTTGACAGGGTAGATACGGGCAGGTGGCCTGCCCTATGGTGTGAGGAGAGCACCAATCGACATGAACACAGAATTAGATATTGCCATTTAATTCAGAAATGATGAGTAATTTCTTTGCTCAGGGGACAGAAAGTCTGTGGCATTTTTGCGGCACCCACTGTTGAGGATGAGTTGTTGGGTATTTTCAAACTGTGCCAGACAGTTAATCAGAAAGATGAGGAAACTTTGTCGAGGTAAGTGAGCATAATGGAGTTGAAGGTTATCAGATCAACCCTCAGTTAGTTGAATGGTGGGGCAGACATAATTGACTGAGTGGCATATTTCCACCTTGTTTAACATTTGGTCCATCGCCTTATTTTTTTCATAAGTTCAGAATTGTGAGGGGATGGGCTGAAGTGATAGCAAACGATTCTTAAACACATCAGACAGATCAGGAACAAGGCTCATAAACTCAGGAAGAAGAAATGTGCTGTGGCCTGGGTGCAACAAATGACACTGCGCCCAGCACAGGTGGCTGTGTACTGAAGCTATGATTGCTGAAGAAAGTTGGTGGACTTAAAACAGTTGGCAAGTCAGTGATCACCCTGGATGATGGATCGTTGTACGATTCGCATACAGCCGAAATTTGTGGAAGAATGAATGGTTCGTTTCTGCGGTTCCAATTCCGAGTGACTGTTTCAAATACTGATCAGATCATTGTGTGAAGTGTTTGGTTAAAATACTCATGAACAAGCCCACTGGATAAATTTGTGCTCCTGATCCCTTTTTATCTGTTTCTCTTTCTTCAGATGTAACTTCATTGAAAGACAAGATGGAATGTGGCGTTCTTTCTTATTACAACAACTTAATGTACAATTGAATGGAATGACTGCTCTCGCTCTTCATTTCGACATTAATGTGGTGTCGATTGCTCGTCAATCTCCCGTGCAGTGAAGGGCAACAAGATTCTCGATAAAGTGCATACCAGAGGTGTGACGTGCAAAGAAAAACTGCTGGAGCGGTTTGTGAAGTCAGCAATCAGAGTGTGACTCGAACCCGTGAATGCAGAGCACAACGGTATAATAATCAAATATCTTAATCGCTCGGTCTCCTCAGCACGTTGTGTGGAGCGGTGACATGTCACCCCATCAGGTTACATGGTGTGGAATCGAATCCACACCATTGTGTTTCTGCTTTCACCAGAATTATAATAACAGCAAATTCCAATAAATAGCCATGCTGGTCAGAATGAATAGCTGTCATTGATACACCCTGAGTCAGAACTGTGTCAGAATGAAACAGAGAACAAGTATTTTACGTCATATTCACACCTACATTTGACTCATAATTTCTTCAGTCACTTTCTCTCTCACTGAAGAAGCAGCCATGGAGAGGGAAATAAAGGCGATGTTGTGGCTCAATGGCCTTTCTGATATGGCTGAACCTGAATTCGATTGAACTGCAAGAAATACTGTTTTGTTCGTTTCATTTTAATTTTGCTGCAACCTGACAATGTTCAGATTTATCTCATTGGAACGAATAATGTTATATTCAAATTTGCTCCGACTTTATTTCAGCTTAAGGAGAATACTTCTCAGAAAAGCTCGTTGCTTTGGCAGATTTCACTGAGTATTAAATGGAGCAAACATCATGGTGTTTGTCCTCACATTTCTAACGCATGCGATTAAAGCAGAAAGACGATCTCCAAGCAACTGATCACTTCCTATTCATTATGTAATATCTTCCTATCGCAATAAAAAAAATCCGCTCAGTTCCATTTACAATGCTTTCGGTGGAATATTATGCCAAACCTTTCGAAATTCAGAGTTTTGGAACCGAATCTTATTCAGCTGCACACCTTCACGAAATGTCTTTACATTAAAGTCAACCAACTTAGACATTGTTTCCCCGCAACTTCCAACCGACTACACCACACCATTACTCGTTTACCTAGCCACACGCTGTCTCTCTCATTGTGATTTTTTTTCCTTGTATGTCACCAAATCTGCCTTTCCAAATATTTTGAAAAATAGATTCTCCGAGTGACAGCGATTCTGTTCTCATCATTTCTTTGTCCTTCAAAGGTTTTATCAAAGGTATTGTATGCCTGACATCTAGATGTTTACTTACTTGAAAGAGGGAATTTTCCAACTATTTACTCTGTTTGAACATTTCATAACCTGAAGAAACCCCATTAAGTCTTCCTTGGTTCAGGGATAAATGTTCTCAATTTTCCAAGAAGAGAACTGAATAAAATCTCATCCTCAGTACACCCCCATCAGCATCTTCTCTAATGGCTTTACACCCCAGTAAACACCGTCATCATCAATTCATAGAATCACAGAATCCTACAGTGCAGAAAGAGCATTTCAGTCAAGCGAGCCGGTGTTCACTCTCTGAAGCGCATCTCATCCAGACCTAGCTCCCCTCCCTATTTCCTTATATTTCACATGAAGAAGGCGAGTCCCTCCCCCTTATGATTTCAAATGAACCTGTTGGAGTATAACCTGACGTCCTGTGACTTCTGACCTTATCCCCGCGTTACCCATGGCTAATTCACCTAACTTACTTAATTCACTCCCTGGACACGAGAGGGCAATTTAACTTTGACAATCAACCTAACCCTCCCTCTGAACAGCAGTGCGAATTACTGACACAATGTTCCATCATATTGAGCAAATGCTGCATCATTTTAATGGTTTTATACACTGGTAAAACTGATCAAAACAAATGAACCCAAATTCAATGTATCGAAACGCTACTCTGTCCTTTACAGTTTCATTCCTGCTGCGGGAAATGTTTATGCATTCATATTTGAATGTGTTAATGTTGTTTCTTCCTCAGCTTCCTGCTTCTAGTAAATAATTCAATCCTGTAAAAGTCTGTCAAATGCTTTTCATTCCAACACAGTCACAAGATGAAGTTTGCAGTAGTCACGTGTTTGGCCGTTCACTGACACTCTGCCTCCCTGAGAGCTGTAGTCCTTCCCCACCTGTAGTCAGGCAGCACTGTCCTTCGTGTGATATGCCCCATCGAGAATGGAAGGACAGGTATCAATACCCGCACTTGGGAATGGAGCGACAGTTTTAAAACGTTTACACTGTCCCCAGCGGAAAATTGAGCCCTGAGACAGGCGAGGACACTAACCATTATACTACAGAGGACAAGAGTGTCAGAGGAGGCCCTTCAACCAAATGTGGCCACACTTGTCAAAAACACTGCTTAATGAACTTAATCCCATTTCACAATGCTTATCCGACAGCCTTATATGTCTTGGCATCACGAGTACAGAACTGAATATTTATTAAGGTTATAAGGGTTTCTGTCGCTCTGAAAAATGCAGAAAGTGTATTCCAAATTCCAACCACCCACTTGGCTGATAAAGCTTTTTCACACATCTTCTCAAACCTTTCTGCCTTTCTCCTTAAATCTCTGGCCCCTGCTGATCGATCCCTCCATCAATGGGAAATTCGTTCAGTCAACCCTGTCCATACCCTAACTCAATCATGTCTTGTCTGCATCTCCTTTGCACTGCGACAAACACTTCACTCTGTCCTGTCTTTCTTCACAACTGAAACTCTTCAGCCCAAACAATATCCCGGTAAATATCTCCTGCAATTTTCTCAGTGTGATCACATCCCTGCTATAACGTGACCTGCAAAACTGCACACAACACTCTTGCTTGAGCCTAATGAGCATTTGTTGTAATATTTCTGGATTAGTATGAGGGCGATTCTGGCGAAGCAGAATTTATTACCCATTCCGATATGCCCAAAGGGTAGTTCAGACTCAACCATATTGTTATGAGTCTGAAGTCACATGCAGGCCAGACCAAGTAAGGATAGCAAATTCCATCCTGAAATTACATCAGCGAAACATTTTTTTTTCAACAATTGTCAATGGACCTATAGTAGTCATTAAATTCTTCCTTGCAGATATTTTTTGAATCCAAATTTGACAATCATGGCATGGTGGGATTCAAGCCCGATTACCCAGACTATTACCTCGGTCTCTGGATTATCAGTCCCATGAAATTACCACAACACCAACGCAGAAAGCCACAAAACTCATGTTTTCCAATAAAAGGTATTTTCACCAAAACTGCCCTGGGTATTTTCCATGAGCCTGACGCTACAATTGACTCTGGTCAGTAAAAGCTGCTACATGGGGATTGATTTCACAACCGCGGTATCCAAATGGATCGATTTGTTTGAAGGTCCTGATGATGGTATTGGGGCACGTTCACCCAAAAACAGTGACCGCAGCAGCAGGACAGACAGAACAGTATGAATGTGAAAGAGAGTAATTGATTGTGCATTGCCTCAGAGAAATGGGGGGAGGGACGGAAAGGAGGTTAAATGATCGTGGGAAGCAGAGAAATCTCTGACAACAGGTGTGTTTGAATCCTGATATATGAAATGCAGAGATGTGAGAGAGCGGAATTTGAAGATCAAACAATTAATTTCTTAACATGTGTCACAAAAAAGACAACGGAGAGAACACTTAGTGCCGTGATTTGGTTTCAAATCGAGGTTGCTGTGGTCACAATGCAAAATACCGACAACCACGATCACAGCAACCACAGAACAGGATGCTTGCAAGCAGCAATAAGTATAATAGCAGTGGAAATGTTCGGAAGAACAGCAAATGTGCAATATCAGTACTCAGCGAACAGTGACAGAAATGTTGGAACTGAGAATGAGCTGAATCTTTCAATTCGATATCCTCAAAGGCTGTGGAGATCCCTTGAATGAGAATGTTGAAAAATGAGATTTATCGATTTCGACAAAGCATCAAAGACTCGGGGGACAGGATATTGTTGAAATGTATGCTTCAATAGCATTTTAGCTCAATATCGGCACAGCCGCCCAGATCCAACCGGAAATGGGAATGGGAATGTGTGTGCAGAGTTACTCTCTGGCACAATGATGCAATAGGTGAGCGTGCGGTCCTTCGATGATGGTATAGAGGCGCAAGAAATTCCTCGGTTGAGTGTGCTCCTGATCAAGGGAATGGTTGTCCCCGTTTATACTCTCATAGCGATTTCCTGTATATCTTGCTAAGACAGCTGAGTGGCATAAGTGGAGCGTGTGGAGCCCTTAACTTTGCAGTGGTGAGTTTAAAAGATGTTTTTGCTATTTGGATCTGTGTTTCCGACACTGGCGGTGGCAGCTACATTTGCTTGCATCCGCTCAGTATCAGTTTCTTCCACACAGTCAAGACTTCAACCTGGAGAAGATGGTGTTGGGGTAATATTTTAAACTAGTTATCCTTGGCGACTGGAACACGGAAACGGTGATGTTTAAGTTCGACGAATAAAACCTGAAATGCAAGCCTGACCTCAGGAATAGAGATAATAACTTTAATTTCCTGCAATCCCATTCAATCGTGTCCCTTATGCAGGGGATTCTACCATCTTCACCCAGTCCTGCCTACGAGAGACTGTAGAACCAGAATAAAAACATGAGCTGACCCTTAATTCAGGAATCCCCACCGTGTGGGGAAGCAGTCTAGTCGGCCCTTCCAGTCCACACATCCATCCGAAGCGCATCCCACCAGACCCCACGGTATTCCCTATCTCATAAGCCTGCATTTCCCATTGTTGATCCCTGTAACGTTCACATCTTTGGTCAGAGGGAGAAATAAAAATACAAACACGCAGAGAACGTGCAGACTGCCCACAGACAGAGACCCGAGGCTGGGCTTGCACCCAGGTTTGTGGTGCAGCCAGACAGCAACGAACGAGGGGCGAATACTAAATGTTGTCCTGACCAGTGATACCCACACCGTGTGGGTGAATGAGAAAGAATGAAAATACATTCACAACATGGAAAACAGAATTTGTATCTGTGTGGACATAATTTGAAAGGATTGTTCACCCAGTGTAGAAAAAAGGACGCCGATACCACAGAGAAGGGAGGGCAATGTGGGAACTGCAGGAAGGGATTCAATTAACTACAGAAATGACAACTCATTTAATCAGTAACACTGGGGACAAGCCGTTCACCAGTCCCGTGTGTGGGAAGGGATCACTGAGCAAAACAATCTCCGGACACTCCAGCAGGATTACATATCCCATCGGGTGATCGATTATGCTGTCAATGCTGCTGTTAATCCCAA